>NC_090022.1:213520116-213747616 GCF_037176765.1 Anolis sagrei | reverse complement strand
ATTATGTTTTGTGTGATTTTAGTATTTTATTTTATGTTAAATGCGCTTTGATTAGTATTGTATTATGTTGTGAACTCCTTTTGGGTCCCGTTAGGACAGCGTTTCTCAACCTGTGGTTTGCGACCGGGTTTCAGAGTGGTCGCCAAAGACCATCAGAAAACACTATTTCTCATTGTCTTAGGAACCACATAGGCAGAGAAACCTGAAGATCTCTCTGCCTGTCCTTCTTTTCCTTTTTGGAAACAGCAGCGAATCCTCCCACCAAAAGCTCTCCTCTGCTGTGATTGGTCAGCCTCTCAGCCGGCTTCTCAGACGAGGGAAGGGCTGTTTCTGAGACTCCAAACAGGGGAGGGGAGAGCAGGCGTGCTCGTGTGTGGCAGCATGGTGCGCATGTGCAGGTGAGAGAGAGAGCTTGTGAGGCTGGAGGGAGGCTTGCGCCAGCGAGTCCCTTCAAGGCATGGGGGTTCTGTGTTTGAGTTCAGATCCATAATTGTTTGAGTCCCCAGTGCTCTTTGGATTTAGTGGAACTACAACTCCAAAACCCACCAAACCCCACCAAACCCTTCCAGTATTTTATGTTGGTCATGGGAATTGTGTGTGCCAAGTTTGGTTAAAATCCACAGTTGGTGGAGTTCAGAATGCTCTTTACTTGTAGGTGAAGTATAAATCCCAGCAACTACAACTCCCAAATGATAAAATCCACCCCCTCCAACCCCACCAGTATTCAAATTTGAGTGTATCGGGTATTTGTGCCAAATTTGGTCCAGTGAAGGAAGAGACATGGTGCATATCGGATATTTACATAAAGATTAATAACAGTAGCAAAATTACAGTTATGAAGTAGCAACAAAAATAATTTAATGGTTGGGGCCACCACAACATGAGGAACTGTACTAAGGGGTTGTGGTATTAGGGAAAGTTGAGGACCACTGCGCTAGGGAGAAAAGTGGGATGTAAACAAAGACTTATTATTATTTACTGCTCCTTACATTTAAAAAAATATTTTATTCTTTCATATTTAAAATGCAGATTATTTACATTCTTGGTTTTGAACTGGATTATATGAATCTGCACTGCCAGATAATATGGTTCAAGGCAGAAAATCTGGATTTTATATAGCATATTGCCTTTCTCTTAGGTCAGGCTAAGAGAAAGGCAATGCCAACCCTTTCTGAGAACTCTTGCTAAGGAACCTGGGATAGGGTTAGGATTGCATTGAAATGTACAAACAAACATTTCAAAAGGCGCACACATGAAGGTGCCCCCGGTGGTGCAGTGGGTTAAACCCTTGTGTTGGCAGGACCGAAGATCGACAGGTCGCAGGCTTGAATCCGGGGGAAGCACGGATGAGCTCCCTCTGTCAGCTCCAGCTCCCCCTGCGGGGACATGAGAGAAGCCTCCCACAAGGATGGTGAAACATCAAAAACATCTGGGCATCCCCTGGGCAACATCCTTGCAGACGGCCAATTCTCTCACACCAGAAGCGACTTGCAGTTTCTCAAGTCATTCCTGACATGAAAAAAATGAATGGGATAAGTGGGCCAGAGTAAAGAGAAAGGGGGCCAGGGGACAGTTCCATCTTGTCTCCTGCAGATGTCATCAGTTGGGGACCCCTTCCCCCCAGAACCAACTGCCCCTCTTGGCCAGAACGGAGAGGGAGGGGGCCAGGCGAGCGCTAGTGGTCTTGTTCGAGAGGCGGGAGCCAAGAGTATAAAGTTTTGTCCTGACACAGTTCAGTCGCCATCATGTGTTGGAACAGTGAGGAGCGTGTTTTTGCCGTTGAGGCCTACTTTTCGAGTGGATTTGGAGTGGCCGGCCCGCTCTCCAGATTTGGCCCCTTGTGATTTTTTTCTATGGGTTTTTTGAAATCCGGTTTTTATGTGAACCATCCAAGGACCCTACAAGATTTGAAGACCAACATCCAAGAATAAATTGCCAACATAAAGCCTGCTATGCTGGCAAAAGTCATAACAAACGCCAGAAATCGGTTTAGTGTATGGAGAATGGGGGACGTCACCTACCTAATTTGATCTTCAAAACTATGTAAAACAAAAATTTAGGTATGCGCCTACATTACAAAAAATACATAAAAAATTCTGATTTATCCAATGGGTTTTATTGTTGTTGTTCATTCGTTCAGTCGTCTCCGACTCTTCGTGACTTTATGGACCAGTCCACGCCAGAGCTTCCTGTCGGCCGTCACCACCCCCAGCTCCTTCAAGGTCAGTCCAGTCACTTCAAGGATGCCATCCATCCATCTTGTCCTTGGTCGGCCCCTCTTCCTTTTGCCTTCCACTTTCCCCAGCATAATTGTCTTCTCTAGGCTTTGCTGGGTTTTATTAAGTTTGGAAAAAAGGAAGTTAAGCTGCCTCACCCTGTATAATATAATATACATATATTTATAATACTATTATGTAATGTAATATAATACTAATAATACTACAATATAATGGTATAGTACAATATAGTAATACTGATATTGTACTATCCTAATAATATAATGTATGTATATATACCTTGTAAGCTGCTCTGAGTCCCCTTTGCGGGGAGAAGGGCAGCATATAAATGCCGTAAATAAATAAATAAGCCACTCAGCTCTGGTACAAAACAAAGTCATGAGTCCATAGCCCCCTGCAGCTATACACAAAGCCACATTGTAAAAGTAGTGAAATTAATCTCAATTAGAGTCATAAAAGAACTATTAATATGCCTTGTTGTTTGCATTGCCTCCATGTCCTTCCAACTGCTGGCAACCCTAAGGCAGAGCTATCTGGATGAGATTTGTCCAGAATGCAGATTGACCACACTTGAATTGCCATTCCTCCATGCTATGGAATCCTGGGATTTGTAGTTTGCTGATACACTAGTACAGTGGTTCTCAACCTGTGGGTCCCCAGGTGTTTTAGCCTACAACTCCCAGAAATCCCAGCTAGTTTACCAGCTGTTAGGATTTCTGGGAGTTGCAGACCAAAACATCTGGAGACCCCAAGTTGAGAACCACTGGACTAGTACTCCTTGGCAGAGAAGACCTTGCAAAACTACAGCTCCCATGGTTCCATAATATGGAGCCATGTCAATTAAAGCGGCGTCAAACTGCAGTGGAGATACACCTTCATTTAAAGGGCGACAGACAGTAAGCAGCTGTGCTTTAACGGCTTCTGCATTAAAGCGCCAGAAGAAGCGGGATCAGCTTGTCTCCGCCCATTTGGAACGCGTTGGCGTCACAATCCCTGGCTTTTCCAATGAGATGGGGCGTTCTGAAGCCGGAAGGCGGGATGCTGTTATCCTCCTTGGTCGCCACTTGCCTGTTCTCCGTTACCGGAAGTAGCCGTTGCAAGGCCGCTCTCGGGGAGTAGTGGGAGTGGCTTGGCTTTCCAGTTAGCCCCCGGGTCCTAGCGCCCGGCGGCACACTGCCCTGCTGCTGCTGCTTTTGACCCTGTTTCTGTCCCTGTTGCTTGCTTCTCCTCTAAAGTAGAGCCAAAGGAGGCAGGTAAGGAAGGGCAATGGGAATGATGGGCAGTGAGATATCTCTGTGTATTCAGTGACTCGTGGAGATTAACAGGGGATTGGAGGTGGCTCTTAAGGAAGGCTAAGCCTTCAAGCTCTGATTTGGATCGAGTTGGCAAAATGATGGGGGTGAGGGGTGCATCTGCATTGTAGAATTAATGCGGTTTGACACAACTTTAATTGGAATCATGGGATTTGCAGTTTGTTGAATGGAAGAGAAGGCTGTAAAGACCTTGCAAAACTCCAACTCCCAGGATGCCCTAGCACTGAAGCATCTCAGTTAAAGTGGTATCGAACTGCATTAATTCTACAGTGTGGATGCACCAGCTTAGACTCTGTGCTGTTGTCATGCACGCCAGCTTTGGTTGTCAAAGGATCAGCTGTTTCACTTAGAGATACAAGGAGAACAAAGTGCTAATTTCCCCCCAAATGGAAAATATCCTAAACCTTTTTGCAGGATGGATGGTAACAAATTAAATGTTATGTTGTTTTGGAAATATTACTTAAATATCTGTCTGGCAACTATTTTAAGCAACAAAAGAACTTTGCACATTGTATCTACACTATAGAATTAATTCAGTTTGACACCACTTTAACTGCTGTGGCTCAATGCTATGGTATCCTGGCAGTTTGGCAATGCCTTTAGCCTTCTCTGCCAAAGAGTGCTTGAGCCTCACCAAACTACAACTCTCACATGCTGAGACAGTTGAAGCAGTAGAGATGCATCCTGACACTTTTTGCAGGTTTCAGAACCATGTCTCCTATCCTTAAACAAACTAATTGATAATGTGTTGTCAAAGACTTTCATGGCCAAAATCACTGGGGGCCCTTCCACACAGCCCTATATCCTAGGATGTCAAGGCAGAAAATCCCATATTATCTGAATATGGACTCAGATAACCCAGTTCAAAGCAGGTATTGTGGGATTTTCTGCCTTGATATCCTGGGATATAAGGATGTGTGGAAGGCCCTGGGTTGCTGTGAGTTTTCCGGGCTGTATGTCCATGTTCCAGAAGCATTATCTCCTGATGTTTCGCCCACATCTATGGCAAGTATCCTCAGAGATTGTGAGGTCTGTTTGAAACTAGGCAAATAAGGTTAGGGCCAGCTAATCACCTCCCAATAAAGGATCCTCCAGACCGCAACCTTGAAACTGCAAGGCTGTTAAATGCAAATCAAGGTGGCCAATGGCAACATTCACACTTGCCTCTTACAGACAAGAGTTCTTTCTCCCACCCTGGACATTCCACAGATAAATAAACTCCACTTGCGTAGTTTCTAACAGACCTCACAACCTCTGAGGATGCTTGCCATAGATGCAGGCTAAATGTCAGGAGGGAATGCTTCTGGAACATGGCTATACAGCCCGGAAAACTCACAGCGACCCAGTAATTGATAATGTCTTTTGTAATGTGGCGAATATGTATAGTTCCCTTATTGGTATGGTTATTTATTTATTTATTTACAGTATTTGTATACCGCTTTTCTCACTTCGAGGGGGACTCAAAGCGGTTCTCAGCATGTCATGTGGAATCCTGATTGCAAATGAGTTTCTGATCTGTTTTATTTTGAGACTTACTGACCTGGGAGTAGGCACCACTTAATTTCACCAGAATGTTCTTCAGAATAGGTTTGGTCAAACACATCAATAAAATTTACAGCTGTCAATATATGTCAATTAATGGAAATCTAATCAATTTCACAGGGTTTTCCTAGGGCCCTTCCACACAGCTGAATAAAATCTCACATTTTCTGCTTTGAACTGGAATATATGGCAGTGTGGACTTAGGGGCCTTCCACACAGCCATATAACCCAGAATATCAATGCAGAAAATCCCACAATATCTGCTTTGAACTGGGTTATCTGAGTCCACACTGCCATATATCCCAGTTCAGATATTGTGAGATTTCCTGCCTTGATATTCTGGGTTATATGGCTGTGTGGAAGGGCCCCTAGGCAAGGAAGACTCAAGTGGTTTTGCCAGTTCCTTCCTCTGAAATAATAATCTGCAGCACCTGGTATTAGATGGTGGTCTCCCATTCATATGCTAGCCAAAGCTGGCCCAGCTTAGCTTTCAATATTACATGGGATCTGGTGTCTATTAGGGATGTGGGGGACCTTCCACACAGCCCAATATTTCAGAATATCAAGGCAGAAAATCCCACAATATCTGCTTTGAACTGGGTTATCTGAGTCCACACTCAGATAATGTGGGATTTTCCATCTTGATATTCTGGGATATAGGGCTATGTGGAAGGGCCCTAAGCAACCAATACTTTAAGAACCATTATAGTTGAGTATAATTTGAACTACAAGGGCTCGAATGGTCACTTGGCCATGAAAACCCACTGTGTTTGGGGCACGTCATGCTCCCAACCTCATAGGAAGGTAATAGCAAACCCCCTTTGGATAAATCTTGCCAAGAAAACCTTGCGATTGGACCCTTATGGTGTACCCGTAAGTTGGAAGCAAGTTGAAGGCACTAAACAACAGTGACAACAAGAAACATTGATACATCTGAGAGCGAACGTAAGCATTAATAACATCACATTGCTAAATGCTGGAATCATTACTTTTGTAGAAAGATGAATGAAACGGGAAACAAACAATCTCTTTGGGATGCTACAAAAATTGCATGGACTAAATTGACAACAGATTATTATGGGACTGATATTAATTGCAGTTTCTTTTATATCTGCAGCTTCTGCTGTGTTTTATTGAATTTTTTAAGTTGGTAGGGGTTTTATATGATGTTTTATGTAATTTTTATGTGGATTTTATTGTTATTGTGTTATTTTCCTTATGTTTTTGTTGTATTTTATAAGTTTGCACTATTGAATGCTTTTGCGAGCTGCCCTGAGTCCCTTTGGGGAGATGGTGGCGGTATATAAATAAAGTATTATTATTATTATGTACACTAATCACAGAAGTTTTGATCCAAGTAGCTTTTCGAATCCCTCTTCATGTTATGGTAAAAAGGGAAGATTTTTAAAAATGCCAACGATCTATCTAGGGTGCTATTAGTTCACTTGATATAAAATACAATACAAAAACTGGTATCTCCATTGGTAGAATGATATATTTAGGTCAGGCATCCTCAAACTGCGGCCTATAGGTTTCAGCAATCTATTGTCCAATAGCAATAGTTTTTGTAGTGTTTGAATGATAGATGACTCTACGCTGTGTAATAGCTCATTATTTGTGAATAAAACTCTTTATCACTTCATTAGGATAAGAATGTCATTAAAGTGTCAATTTAAATATCTGTATCATAGGGTTTAATGCGGCCTCAAGATGTGTGGGAACAATTAGTCTCCCTGTTGCTTCAAAGAATATTAATCATGAAGATTACGGTCATTGTTCAGAGGATGTAAAATAAAAGGAAGAAGATTAGTTGTCATGAATTGCCAGGTCAGTTATATGGCCCCTGAAACGAAACGGTGAGTTGGATTTCTTTAATTAAAATAAAATCCAGTAGTGTGTGTGTATATGTGTATATGTGTATGTGTCTTGTGAATTGTTCTGTCTGTTAAGAATTTGTCTACTTGGTGGATCTGAGAAATAAACCCATACTTAGTTTTTTTTAAAGTTTAAATCCAATTGTTACTTCCATAGAAACCAACTGAATCCATGGTGTATCCCTGTGTTTTGTGACCTACCATTAACCCAGTGTTTCCCAACCTGTGGTCTGTGGACCACCAGTGGTCCCCAAGAACGAAAATATGGTCTGCAGCCTCAAAGTTACTACACCATTGCCTCGAAACCACACAGCAATGAGAATGACTGGTCTTGCAAAACCCTCTTATAGTGCCGAGGCAACAGGGGTGTCATGAGGGGAGAGGCTGACTACAAAAGATTACTACTACCACATCAACACTAGATTATTAAATATGGTTTTCTGTGGGTGAGCAGATGGTGACTACTGGATGGCATATGTTCTGTATCAGAAACTAGAGCTGATGTGGTCTATCGCATGCAGTTTTCTGAATCAGCACCCCAAATAACAAAACCGAATCTAAAGTTACCAAAAACTGATTCGTAACTCTTTTGGTACTAATGTTGGAGAGTTGTCCCTGGTCAAAGTGGTCCCTGGTCAAGTGGTCTCTGATCAAAAAAAGGTTCAGAACCACTGTATTAACCAAATGATTCAGTTGTTGTCATCTAGCTGAGACTAGCAATTGAATTTAAGTGTTTATTGGAATTCTTGATTATAGGCAAGATATCTTTGGCCCATCCTTTTGGCCAGGTGTGGGGGAAGTTTGGATTTCTAAAACTGAAACACCTCTGTAATTTTATCAGTACTAATCAATGCCTACATCACACTCCTTACCCATTTGCTCTCACAACATTTTGTGCATTAGATTATCCATATTCATATTGTGAGTTGTGAGGTTGTGAGTAGTCTAAGTGTCTCTCTTAGAATTTTAGTGCATTCCTGAAAGGCACAGTAGTATTAAAATAAAATACTAAAAAAGTGCACTGGATATAACATGATTACCACCAACCAGCACAATCTTCAGCCCATTGATTTTAGATGGTGCAATTGGAAGCAATTGCTATCATATCTGATGACAATAAACATATATACAGCATAGTGAAGAATGCAGTTTCCTATGATATCTAAGACTTTTAGACCAATGTCTGGGCTAGGGCCATATGAGTGAAAATTTATGCACCCTACCAGGAATGAAGCTATTTTTTTCCTTCCTCGTCTTCTATTCCTCCTCTCATTTTGTATAATGCAGATTTTAATGCACTGTGTTTGGTTTCACCCTGTTACTGTTTTTGGTACTGTTCTATTGTCCAGGCGGAGGCCACAAGGGAGTGCTAGAGGGAGAGAAGGATAATCCATTTTAAAGGGGTGGAGGGTGGGTTCAGAGTAAAATAATTTTCTCTGTTTTCCTGTTATTCCTCCTTCACTCATGTCCCCATGGTGTAAACAACACTAATTTATGATAAGGGAAGTGAGGAGGGAGAATAACCAGCAAAAACGGGGGAAATTGTTTTCCTCTTCAACTCTTTCCCTGTCAAATGGACTATCCTTCCCTCTCTAGTCTCCCCTAATGGCCTCTGCCCGGATAATGGAGCAGTACCCTGTTTTGAAATAGTTGCAAAGCATCAAGGTGCAGCTCTGTACAGTTGTTCATGAATTGTGTATCCATGGGTGCAACCATTCATGGATTAGAATATCTCTCTGTCTCTCTATATACCTCAAAGCAAACCTTGACTTTGCCATTTTATATAAATGACACCATTTTACTATGCCATTGCATATAATGGCACTAAGGTATCCACTGATTTTAGTATTGTCAGAGTGTCCTTGAACCAGACCCCAGCAGATACCAGGCTTCTTTAAAAAGCCTTTCCATAATTATTTCAGATACTGAATACTGAATGAGTGTTTGTGAGTAAAAAACAATATTTGACCTCTAAAAACGTATATTTCCCATACATTCAATTATATGTTTCATTTGTCTAGTGGTAGTAATAAGATTGTAGTGATTAACTTGCAGGCTGTAATTATCTGGTGTAAACTTGTTTTCGCTTGATACATGTCAAACTAATCAGCTATGCCTTCTGTTTCTCATTAGCTAGAAATTTGAGATAATCCATCCATGGCCAGCTGGGACTATTCCTTGTTGGGATGGCTAGATGGAAATGAAAACAATGCTTCTGCACCTTTAGTGATTGTATTTAAGAGCTCATTGAACCACATGTCATTCCCATGACAGCTTGGTTTGAGTGTTGGACTAGAAGCCTGAAAGTCTTAGGGTTGCCATAAGTTGGAATCAATTTGAAGATGCAGAACCACCACAACCTGTGTGCCTTCAGATCAATAGTTACCCCTTGCCTTGGGCTTTCCTAGTAGGCTTTATTCAGAGGAGGTTTTCCATTGCTGAGAGAGAGTGACTTGCTGATCTCATACTGGGTTTCTATGACTGTTCTCTGTGATTCCTAGACCAATATTTAAATTGTTGCCTTACACTGAAATATTTATGACAAGCATGGACTTCCTATGTAGCTATCTAGTTTGTATCTGGCCACCCACATGGGCACACAGGGCAGAAACTATGCCTTTCAAAGCATGCTGAGACTTCTAGTGCAATATTATATGAAGTGTTTCATAATTCCCATCCCTAACTTATTACATGATTATTACCAAACATCCCCCTTGGTGGTTCTTGTTGTCTGGCGTTCCCTTACTCTTGTTGTATGGAGAATGCGCTCCAGCAATGGTATATAATCTCATCTAGAATACTATTATTATGATTTGGAGGTTATATAAAGCCGAGTCCTAAATATTTTCTTTTGAAGTAAATCTTACATATTTTGGTTTATTTCTGAGTAGGTTTTGCTGTCTTGGTTTTTTGAAAGATCAAAGCTGGTACAGTTGAAAGTGACTCCATTTAAATGTCTTTTGCATTATGAATTAGGCAGCCTGCAAAGACATCCCAACGCAATTGCTGCGAGCCAGAAATTGAAACGAAGGAAGATTTGAGAAGAAAACTTCATCAAGCTAAGAAAGAGAAACTGGATATCACCGCTAAACATAATGCAGAAGTAAGTACGGTACTTCTGTATTCAGAATGCTTCTATACAAACTGTTTACTTCGTTGTGTGATTTGGCACTGTTGTTGTTGACACAAACACCTGCCATCACATTTCTACAACTTCTGAATTACTCTTCTTTGGCTGCTTCATCCTTGGTGCAGATGGCTCAGATGTCACTGCCTGATGTCTTTAAAGGTAATCTTTGTGTGGTGGTAAAGGTAAAGGTTTCCCCTTGACATTAAATCTAGTTGTGTCCAACTCTGGAGGGTGGGGCTCGTCTCCTTTTCTAAGCTGAAGAGCCGGCGTTGTCCATAGATGCCTCCAAGGTCATGTGACCAGCATTATTGCCATTACCTTCCCTTCGAAGTGGTACCTATTGATCTATTCACATTTGCATGTTTTCAAACTGCTAGATTGGGAGAAGCTGGGGCTAACAGTGGGAGCTCACTCCACTCCCTGGTCAGCAAGTTCAGTAGCTCAGTGGTTTAACCTTAGAGGTTCTGGGGTCTGTTGGAAACTAGGAAGATGAGGTTTATATATCTATGGAATGTCCAGAGTGGGAGAAAGAAAGCTTGTCTGCTTAAAGAAAGTGTGAATGTTGCAATTGGCCATCTTGATTAGCATTTAATGGCTTTGTAGCTTCAAAGCCTGGCTGATTGTTGCCTGGGGGAATCCTTTGTTCGGAGGTATTAGCTGGCCCTCATTGATTCTTGTCTGGAATTCCCCTGTTTTTGAGTGCTGCTCTTTATGCACTGCCATGATTCTGGCCATGAAAACCTTCAGCAACACAATATCTGGAAGTCCACATTATTTTTACCCCTGGTTTAAATCCAATTTTGAGTTACCACAATGTTTTTTACGTGTCCTCTATTGTGAAGTGATCAACTGGTAGCTACAATGGATGGGAGTTGCAGTCCATTTCTTGGACTGCAACTCCTATCCATTGTAGTTAGCATAGCCAATGGTTAGGACAGAGACTGATGTCCAGTGACATCTGGAAAACCGCCACTGTTTTGACTGTAAAATGGTTTAAAATTACACATTCTTAAATGATGTGTTAATTGAATATTGATAATGTCAACCTGTTGTTTGTTCTAACAATTCCTTTTACAGCTCTCAAACTATGAAAGCCAGATTGCCAGGTTGCGAGCAGAAGTTGAGAAAGGTGAAGCAATTCGACAAAGCTTGGAGTATGAACTTGCTGTTGCAAGGAAGGAAGTTGGCATTGAACGGTGCACATCAGAAGACAAATTAGGTGAAGCAAACACACACATTGAGCACCTTCAAGGTAAGATTCAAAATGCATACTAACAAGGAAGAATGGCCGAACACAGAGTGGGTGACATAAGAAGACACAATGCCTTTTATTTGTACCTCCAGTTTCTTGCTTCATTTAGACATCCTATATCCCAAGTAAAAAGACAGACATCTAGGATGCATATTTCAACTTTTTTTGGTCGTGTCAGGAGCAACTTAAGAAACTGCAAGTTGCTTCTGGTGTGAGAGAATTGGCTATCTGCAAGGACATTGCCCAGGGGTTGCCTGGATATTTTTTATGTTTTACCATCCTTGTGGGAGGCTTCTCTCATGTCCCCACATGAGGAGCTGGAGCTGATAGAGGGAGCTCATCCGTGCTCTCCCAGGATTCGAACCTGCGACCTGTCGGTCTTCAGTCCTGCCAGCACAAGGATTTAACCCACTGTGCCACTGGGGGCGCCTGCAAACATGACATATACCTTTTAAAGCTATGATCATAGATGATCTAAACACTACTGGCACTGTTATAGTTTAGTAATTTTTATTATCATTTACAAATCTGACTGTTGATTTTTTTTGTCAAACAGTGATGTTTATTAAACATTTACATTTTTTTCACACACACACAAAGAGAAAATTGGGTACAAAAGACAAGGATAAAAAATAAAGAGGAGAACGGGGACAATAGAGTTACTGTTAGTAATTTAAATATTTACCAATATCACAGAGGAGAGGGGATGAGGGAGTTGGGTTAGTGGGTTTATTAACAAAAGACCCTCCTCATAAATGTACAGCAGAGTAACTTAGCAGCAGCATAACCCAATATCAGTAGCCCAAAGCGATAAAAAGAACAAAAACACACAGACCAATGTTATCTCTTCCATAGGAGGCTATATTATTTTTCTATATATTATAGAAAAATAAAATAGTTGCATTGTTTACAAGAACAAGGTTTCCATAACACAAATAAAGTTCTCAAACTGAAATTACACAGGAACTTCACACTGTCATTTTTTACACACAGCAACCTTCACACACAATGGCTTTCAACCTGGGGCTTCTCCCATCAAAGCTTCTCACACCAGGCCTACTCACATTGAGGCTTTTCTCCCACTGAGGCCTTCTCACACTGAGGGCTCTCTCAGACTGAGGCCTTTCTCCCACTGAGGCAAACTAACACTGAAGCCTTCTCATACTGAGACCTTTCTCCCACAGAGACCTCTCACAGACTGAGGGCTACCTCAGACTGACGACTACTAAGCGACAGACACACTTGCTTATATAGAACTACAGCTTTTGCTGAGTCATTGCATCCACTTAACCCTTTCAGTGCTTCATTCATATTTGTGTATTTAAAAATACCTAGTTAATATTTAATATTTCTGACCCGGGGGGGGGGGGGGGAGTGAAAAAGGCAGTGTACAACGTTGCAATTATTACATCTATTATACTTATATAAAATACATTACTTCAAGTATTAAAAGTTCCATATGTCCTCTATAACAGTGGTTCTCAATCTGTGTGTCCCAGATGTTTTGGCCTTCAACTCTCAGAAATCTTAACAGCTGGTAAACTGGCTGGAATTTCTGGGAATTGTAGACCAAAACACCTGGGGACCCCAGGTTGAGGACCACCACTCTATAACAAAGAGAGGAGTGTTATTGTCAACTAATTTTTAACCTAGTAATCGTATCTTCTTATATCTTCTTGTATGATCTCAGGTTCTTTTTCTCTTCTCACTTTGCATCATTATAATTGCATCAATTTCTCTTGTCAGATCATTTATTTTAAATCTTTATCTAATTTTATTTGGATTATTTGTTGATTTGACATGTTTATTCAACATGCCAAAACATGAGGTGGATTTTTGTATACATTACTTAATTTCTATTGAACAGCGACTTCCCCAGATTATTGCTGTTCTGTTCTTGTGGTTTAAAATCATAGAAAACCTAGGAGGCTTTCAATATTTCAGCAGTGCTTTCTTTTCAACCAAACCTTTGCCTTTTCCCCTTTTCTTGATAGCAACCGTCAGGGCTTACCAACAGAAGCTGAATGAGACAGAGAGAAGCTATCACATTGCTAAGCAGCACTGGGATGAAAAACAGCAGAGACTCATGAGTGACATATCAGAAAAGGAGCTCATAATCAAGACCTGCAATAGCGAATATGAGACAATTTTGAAGGAGAGGACTAAACTGGACAACATCTTGAAGGTGTGCCTCTTTTCAAGTTGTGAAGGGAATATAAAATCATATCCTTGGTTTCCTCCCATTCCCCCATTTTCTTCTTCAATGTATTTATACTATTTTTATTAATCGATTATACAATTGAAAGGAACCCCTGGTGGCACAGCAGGTTAAACCGCTGAGCTGCTCAACTTGCTGATCAAAAGGTTGGCGGTTAAAATCTGGGGAGCTGGGTGAGCTCCCACTGTTAGCCCCAGCTTCTGCCAACCTAGCAGTTCGAAAACGTGCAAATGGGAGCAGATCAATAGGAGGAAAGTAATGGCATTCCATGCAGTCATGCTGGCCACATGACCTTGGAGGTGTCTATGGACAATGGCGGCTCTTCGACTTAGAAATGGAAATTAGCACCATCTCCCAGTCGGACACGACTAGACTTAATGTCAAGGAGAAATTTTTACCTTTACCAAGGTTCAAATGCCTAGATTTCCCGATCTTGTTGCTATAGTCCTAAGATATACCCGTTGGCTATTATTACTATTATTGATATAGTTTTTTATAACTCATTTTATTAAATCTTAAGAATCTCGGGTAACTTGTCCAGAACAATAACATTCTGGCTCTTCCTGTTCTCTTGCTGCTAGTTCTTTTGCAAAGTTGGTGGCTGGGTGGAGGACACATCAAACCATAGTACTATACAATGCCTTTGTGCCCACAGTCTTTGGAAAATGCCGGCTGTAGGATAAGGCATTTTTATGCAAACGGAGGGTTGTACTTCATCCAAAGGAACCAATTTATCCCACTAGCAAGCTATTGAGTGCTGCTAGAGTATTGGCACGCTCTCCATGTAGAGCTGAACCAGCAAGGAAAGCAGCAAAAGGCAGAATCAGATGTTTAGGAAACTGGTACTTTCAATTTCAAGAATGTATTATGATTTTAGTTAAACTGAAGTTCAACTGTATCCATACCAAGGGGACCCTGGAACGTCAGAAGAAGGAGAAGAGCATGATAGAGTCAGAGATCAGGGAAGCGGCAGCAGAGGAGTTTAGGTGTCAGGCAGATCTGTGGAAAGGAGAAAGAAATGAACTCCAGTTACTGTTGCAGGTATTACTGACATGTTAAACAATAGTACTGATTATTAAACGCAACTGTATCTGTTTTATAGGATACCTTTAATATTTGTTTAATACTTTCCTTGAGGATAATCGCTCAGGAAGCTTCCAGGGTCTATTTTGCCTTATGGATCACCAAACACCATACCTAACTTTAAGTGTCCCCTAACTCCAGGACTCCTCTTCCAACAGCCAAATATGCTTTCTAGGGAGCAAGATAGTTTGCCTTCTCCCAACCCCTGACCTGTTTAGAAGATCAATGTGGGCCTTTCCTGCAAAATAATTATCATTTTTATTTTTTGAAAGAAAAAGAAAGCAACAAGCCAGGGATTGAATAGGGCATGATACCCAACTCTGCATCCTAGATGACCTGATTAATATTAGTCACAGGCATATGCTATGAGCTGATCAGAGCGGGACTTGAGGCTTCAGTGTGGACATGGCAGATGAGTGCATGTGGCCATATTGGGCCCATGCCTGCTTTAATTAATATATTTTTAAAGTGAGATTTCCATTCAGGGCCCATGAAAATAATTTAATTGGACATTGAAACTGGAAGCTGTTTTTTTGTTTTTCAGTTTTCAAATGGGATAATTCATAATGGTTGCAGGTTTATATATCTGCGCAATGTCCAAGGTGGGAGAAAGAACTCTTGTCTGCTTGAGGCAAGTGTGAATGTTTCAATTGGCCACCTTGATTCGCATTTAATGGCTTTGCAGCTTCAAAGTCTGTCTGGTTACTTCCTGGGGGATCCTTTGTTGGGAGATGTTAACAGGTCCTGATTGATTCTTGTCTGGAATTCTCCTGTTTTTTGAGTGTTGCGCTTTATTTATTGTCCTGATTTTAGAGTTTTTTTAAATACTGATAGCCAGATTTTGATCCCCCAGGCAGCAACCAGCCAGACTTTTCACTTCACTTCACTTCACTTCACTTTATTTCGTAATTAGTCGCTCTCCACCAAGGTGCTCTGAGCGACTTACAATTTAAAATAGCATTTACACAATATAAAAACATTCAACATAAAAAGATACAACAGTGACTATTTGGCAAATTAGATCTGATCACTTTTCTTAAATGCACAACCAAAGCGCCAAGTCTTGAGCGCCTTTACAAAAGGTCACAGCTCCGACATTGCTCTAATATATACCTCCCAAGGGCCCGGTATGTATAGGAGATTTTCTTGGGTGGATCGAGGTAACTACTGATGGAAAAAAGGAATGAGGTGGTCTCTAAGATATAAAGGTCCTTGGCCATTTTGAGCTCTAAATGTCAGGATCAGTATTTTGTAAGAGATCCGATGTTCTATTGGTAGCCAATGCAGTTGTTGCAACTTTGAAGCTGCAAAGCCATTAAATGCTAATCAAGGTGGCCCATTGCAACATTCACACTTGCCTAAAGCAGCCAAGAGTTCTTTCTCCCACCCTGGACATTCCACAGATATATAAACTTCACTTCCCTTGTTTCCAATAGACCTCACAACCTCTGAGGATGCCTGCCACAGATGTGGGTGAAACGTCAGGAGAGAATGCCATATAGCCCAGAAAACTCACAGCAACACAATAGTAAACTTTATTTATATCCCGCCACCATCTCCTGGAGAGACATGGGGCGGCTCACAAAGTACTCAAAGGTGCAAACACGCAATATACAAAAAGTGCAAAGACAACAACACAAGGCTTCTCCATTTTGTTTATCTTGATGATTTCCTGTTCTGCAAATATGAATGCTCAGTTCTTGGGTAGTGATATTTAGCTACATGTTTAAAATATGAGATGTAGATCTATTTCAGAGCTTTTTCTGTTATTCATTGTAAAATGTGCTATGTGTTCAAATATTAGTCTGAATATATTGACTTCTGTTACATGTAAGTAGTCAAGTCACAAGCTTCAAACAAACAAGCTTATTCATACCCTTTTTAAAAGATGAGAACCATGACATTCCAATGTTAGCCAGAAAAGTTTGGGAGACTGGAACTAAAATTACTGTCTGTGGAAGACAGGAATGCCATCTTGGACCATTTGGAGAGTAGCCATCAATTGCCAGTACATAATATTAGGAAGTAAGGAGCACTAATCTGACTTTGTTTTGGAACAGATGCCACAGAGTGAGTCTCTCTCTGAAAGGCATCTCTACCTATCCTTGTCTATTAATGAGAGATAGGAAGGTCTATAGCAAATACAACAGCATCATCTTGTGGCCAACAGCACAGCATTACATGTCGAGTTTAAAGTTGATTTGTAACAGCTAGGTTTGCAATTCTGTTGAGCAGGAGTCCCTGAACTATTTTTTAGGTTGGAATGGCTCAATTTTGACAGGCAAATCATTGGGTGGTTGTAGGTTTTTCGGGCTATATGGTCATGTTCTAGAAGCATTATCCCCTGGCGTTTTGCCTGCATCTATGGCAAGCATCCTCACAACCTCTGAGGATGCTTGCCATAGATGCAAGCGAAACGTCAGGAGAGAATGTTTCTAGAACATGGTCTTATAGCCCGAAAAACCTACAATAATCCAGTGATTCCAGCCATGAAAGCCTTTGACAATAAAGGCAAATCATTGTTTTATCTACTTGTATTACACCACCACTAAAATATGTAGCAGTCTGACTGCCGTGAAAGCAGTTGGAAAATAATAAATTGACTATTTACATCAATAAAAACATTACACCCTATTAAGTGAAAATAAAATGCCCATGCCATCTCCTAGCAAACTCCTCTCTCCACAGCACTACTTTATTTCTCTTTGAAAATATTACCCTGTTTGTGACTGGTGTAAAAAGAAAAACTTAATATTGTGTAGAGGTCTGGTTATTGTGATCAAGATTGATGTTGTAGAGATGGAAAATGTGTTGTTGAAAGGCTTTCATGACTGGAATCACTGGGTTGCTGTGCGTTTTTCAGGCTGTATGACCATGTTTCAGAAGCATTCTCCCCTGATATTTCGCCCACATCTATGGCAGGAATCCTCAGACCCCTCAACCTCACTTGTCCTTGTTTCCAACAGACCTCACAACCTCTGAGGATGCCTGCCATAGATGCAGGCGAAATGTTAGGAGAGAATGCTTCTGGAACATGGCCATACAGCTCAAAAAACGCACAGCAACCCGATGGAAAATGTGTTAAACTGCCTACAACATGCATAAACATTAGAAGAGCAGTTTATAGCCGAAATATTTTTCCCCTTTCCTTTCTGTTTCAGTTATTTTGAGGCACACTCCTCATGGGAGATATTTAGGGTATAATTGCAGATTGCACGTGTGCCTTGAGTAGATGCAGCAGGTTCAGGGTCACTCAAGGATTATCTATTTTGGGGGCACGAATTGTGCACACATCTAGATGTTGCTGTATTGCAGTTTCTATCAGTGCAAGACAATTATAGACAAAGTTGAGGCATATTGAGAGTTGCAGTTCAGCAGTTTTTGGAAAGTGGCACAACTTTCATCCTCAATATGCATGATCTCCCATATCCTTGCAATCTTGTTTTTACATAAAATTTGTTGCCCTTGCGAGACATATTACTAATAGGCAAGTGGCAGGATAAATCAGCTTTGTGATACAAATAAAAGAGCTGTTTCTTAATCTTGAGAAAATTTGTCTGGATTTTTAGAGACAGCCCAGAGGGTAGGTACTTATATTTCTTCCAATTTGGAAAATTGTGACTTTGTGCTTCTCATAGTAAGCAGACTGTATTTTTATGGCAAGCTTTCTTTGCATTAACACCAGACTAAAGTGTTACTTAAGATTTTTCCTTTTAGTATTTATTGTACTGGAGTATCTTTTGAACTATCTTTTATGATTTGCAAAGTAGTTTTGCCCATATTTCATTGCAGAATAGTCACACCCTGATTTTCGTGGTGTCAAAATAAGACTTTTGCTTTTCCCCACAAATAGTTGCATCCTTGGTTCACTTGCCCGAGCGAGTAAACAAAGGGTGGGGCTGCTCTTTTGGTGCTATGGGGCTTTTCTCAACTGGTAGTCAAATGAAGCCCTGTAACTGGAAAAAGTTTTCATCACATAATAGTCTAACTTCATTTTTTCCACAAAGGGGGGGGGGGGCTGCAACTGTTATGCAATGAAATACAGTACTCCTTTTGTTATTAGCCAATGAAAATTAACTAACTTAAAATCAATCTAGGTCTTTCATCATATTCAAATGGTGGTTGTGGGGGGAAGGGACGAGACATAAGTGTTGGGTCCATACAGAAACTTGAGGAATATGGTGCTTTATAATACTTCAGAATTGGAAAGCATATTTTTTGGATTGCGTCTCCCATGTGCTGGAGAATCCGGGAGTTACGGTACTATTGGACTACTGTCAGAATGGCACTAGGAAAAGACGCAATTCTATTAGAACAGGAAGCAGGAGTCAATCTAGTATATCAAACTATGATTAGGATCAGAGGGTCAGTTGTCATAGCACTGCAGGGAGAGTGCTAATTTTGTGACCTCTTAATAGATTGTGTTTGTGTTGGCAGTGTGACCCTACAGTAACCTTTCCTTCAGGTGCCTTCTGTCTGAGATTGAGACTGCAAAACAGTGCTGGAGGGTGAACTAAATTGGTAGTTGTAAGGGCTGCTTTCAATACCCTGATCTTGTGGCTGGATTCTTATCAAGCAATTGAGGCAATTATATATTTCTCTTCTACTCACAGAGGAGCTATATACATCTGTGCTAAAACTAGACCAACATGTTTAGGAATTAATGATGGAGAAAGCATTGTATTGGGCAGTTAACAACAGCGGTAAATACATGCCCCGCAGAGCTTGTTTTTACTGATATAGTAACGGAGCATGCTGAGTGTGCAGTCAGACTAATAACCAATGCACAGCATCCCATTTTCTAAATTGTTTGTAATCTGTTGTAGTGAGAACATGCGGGCCTGAAAATTACAAGTGTTTTGCTTTTAGTTTTCACTGAAAAGCTTTTGCCGATTATTTACTGTGCCAGTCATCCTCGTCCCAAGAGTGTGCCCACTTTTCAATGTATGGAGAGGTTAGAACATCTCTATAGAGTATTTATTCCCCCAGTGTTGCCCCAAGCAATGGGTGTAATGCAGGTATGGGTAAAGCCAGGCTCAGGGGCCGGATGCCTCCCCCTGGGCTCTTTTCTCAGACCCTCCTCTCTCACACCATCCTATTCTTCCTTCCTCTCTTTCCTTCCACCTTCCTACCCTTCCTTCATTCCTTCCTTCCTTCCTTCCTTCCCTCCCTCTCTCTTTCTTCCTCCCTTCCTTCCTTCCTTCCTTCCTTCCTTCCTTCCTTCCTTCCTTCCTTCCCTTCTATCCTTTCATCCTTCCTTTCCTCTTTCCTCCCTCCTTCCTTCTCCTCCTCTTTTTCCTTCCTTCCTCCCTCCCTCCCTTTCCTCCCTCCCATCCCTCCCTCCCTCCCTCCCTCCCATTCCTCCCTCCCTCCTTCCTCCCTCCCTTCCTTCCTTCCTTCCTTCCTTCCTTCCTTCCTTCCTTCCTTCCTTCCTTCCTTCCTTCCTTCCTTCCTTCTCTTTCCTCCTTCCTTCTCCCCTCTTTTTCCTTCCTCCCTCCCTCCCTCCCTCCCTCCCCTTCCCCTCCCTTCCCCTCCCCTTCCCTCCCTTCTCTCTTTCTTTCCTCCCTCCCTCCATTCCCTTTCATCCTTTTCTTTCTCCCTTCCCTCTTTCCTCCCTCCCCCTCTTTGATTCTCCTCCCTCCCTTCCTTCTTTCTTTCCTCCCTCCCTTTCCTCCCTCCATTCCCTTTCATCCTTTTCTTCCTCCCTTTCTCCCTTCCATCTTTCCTCCCTCTCCCTCTCTCATTCTCCTTCCTTCTTTCCTCCCTCCTCCTTTCTCCCACTCTTTTTACTCCCCTTCCCTTCTCTCTTTTATCCCTCCCTCCATTCCCTTTCATCCTTTTCTTCCTTCCTTTCTCCCTTCCCTCTTTCCTCTCTTCCCCTCTCTCATTCTTTTTCTTCCTTCCTTCCCTTTTTTCTTTCCTTCTTTCTCTCTTTCCTCCCTCGCTTCCCTCGCTTCTCTTCCACCCTCCTTTCCTTCCATCCTTCTCTTCTTCCCTCCCTCCCTTCTCTTTTTCCTTCCTCCTTTCCTCCTGGGGAAGTTTAGCTGGGAGAAGAGATGGTTGAGAGGGGACATGAGAACCAAGATTTAAAAGGGTGTCCCATTGAGAAGGGGGAGGGGGGAAACTGACTTTTTGCTGCTCTAGAGACCAGGGCACAAGGGAGCAATGATTTCCAATGAAAGATTAGGAAGTACTTCCTGAAAGTAAGATCTGTTGTAGAGTGGCATAGACTGCCTCAGAGTCTGGTGGAGTCTCCTTCTCTGGAGGCTTTTCCACAAAAGCTGTCTATCAGGAGTGCTTTGATTATGCCCTCTTGCATGGCAGGGGGTTGGACTGGATGGTCCTTGGGGGTCTCTTCCAGCTTTAGGAATCTAGGATTCTATATCAGGAGTAGGCAATATGGGGTCTCATGGATACACTTTTTCTCTCCCGTCTACCATCAACCCCCTCCCTCCTAGCCTGTCCACCCTGCTTCAGCCCATCATGCAGCCCCCAAGTTAGAAAGTTTGCCCATGCCTGGTCTAATGTCACAATGGTGGGCATTAGTAATCGATAGAAATATGAGTTACTTGCAGAAAACACAGTCAAAACTTAAACATCTCATTTTAACTAAGGCCATTTCCACACAACTGAATAAAATCCTACATTTTCTGCTTTGGACTGGAATATATGGCACTGTGGACTCAGATAACCCAGTTCAAAGTTGTGGGATTTTCTGCCTTGATATTGTGGGTTATATGGCTGTGTGGAAGGGCCCTCACAGATGTTTTTGTGATGGCAATGCATATACTACAAGCCGAGCCCTTTCTGTGGACAGGAAACTGCATGTTGTTGATATATTATCTAAAAAATCATAAGGAATATAAGTACCAGTGTAATCTTTAGAGAGCTGAGCTAGGATTAAAGAAAACTGGGTTCAGACCTACACTTAGCTACATGTACTCATGTATAAGTTAACCTCATGTGTACACTGAGGGCAGGTTTTGGGGCAAAATTATGGATTTTGATACAATCCATGGATAATCAAAGGTCATACTACAGAGAAAGGAAGCACCAATGCTTCCTCAGAAGGTCAATCATTTCTTTCTGCTGCCATTTTACCTCCCAGGCATTCGAAACAGCAAGTAGTGGTGACAAGGTGGAGATAATAGAGCGGTTGGTGCTTCTTTCGGGTTCTCTTAGGATGGGCTAATCTCTTACTTTTTCCATGGTAAACCAGCCCCTTACACATAGCTGTATAAAATCCATATTGAACTGGATTATATGGCAGTGTAGACTCAGATAATCCAGTTCAAAGTAGATATCATGGATTACCTGCCTTAATATTCTGTGTTACATAGCTGTGTGGAAAGGCCCTCAGAGAAGATGGTTTCTTTTTAAGTCAACATGCAAATATAGTACTCACATTGAATCCTAGATAAGTCAACCCAGTTTTTTTTTGGGTTGATTTTGTGACTAAAAATTATAGATTTATACATGATATATAGTGTAGCTATGAGGTTTGTGTCTGATTTTAGCCTTAACCTATCTTACAGGATTGTTGCAAGGATAAAATGGAGGGAAGGGAAGAGAAACTTGCATGCTGGGTTGAGGTCTGTAGGGGAAAGGTAGAATATAATCATAACATAACATAATCAACCAGCTGGCTTGTGGCGCAGCGGTTGGGAGTCAGCTGCATTAAAAATCACTACTGACTGAAAGGTCATGAGTTCAAAGCCAGCCCGGATGGTAGTAAGCTCATGACCATTTGTTTAGTTTGCTGTTGACCTTTGCAGCCTGAAAGACTGTTGCATCTGCCAAGCAGGAAATTTAGGTTCTGTTTATGCGGAGAGGCTAATTTAACTAATTTACGATGCCATAAAACTCTCCAGCAGCATGCAAAAGAATTAGGAAGTACTCCATCAGTGTCACAAGTGGATGGTGAATCAACAGCTCCCCCGGTGGCCGGAGTACAAAGCATACCCTCATGAAGCTGGAAGTTAAATAGCCTCTGTGTGTCTGTCTATAGATGTTGTGTTTCTATGACATTGAATGTTTGCCATGTATATGTGCATTGTGATCTGCCCTGAGTCCCCTGCGGGGTGAGAAGAGTGGAATATAAATACTGTAAATAAATACATAAATAATAAATAATTTTCTACCTGAATTAGAGGAAGCAAGGAAACCAAGAATAGGTCATTTCCTCTGTTGTTATTCCTGAAAATTATCTTCTTTGGACCCTTGTGGTTGTGTCTTCAGCTGATGTCATGACCACCATCTGTTCCACCAGGAAAGCAACAATGCAATGCAGAACGTTCACAAGAAGATGCAAGACCTGGAATTGGAGCACAGTAGCTGTTCAGACACATTGAGGCGGCAGACCAGCGAGCTTCAATTCGCTGCTGAGAGAGAGGTTCGACTTAAAAAAGAACTCGAGGTAAGGGTCTCCCGTGTCCATCAACCCAGTAGATTGGTGTATGTTGCTCATGGATGGCCACCTCTATTGGTGTAGTCATTGCTATGCAGCGTTTAGCTTCCTTTCTCAAGGAGCAGTTAATAATTAGGAAAAGTTGCCACATTTTTGTGAGTAAAAGATGGGTGGGGGAAAAAAGCCTTTGAAACACTAGTTAGGCTAATTAGAATAGAACTGGAAAAATGACTCATCTCCATCTAGATGATGACTTGCAATACTAGAAGCCTATTTTAGGAAGTTGTAGTCCAATATTTGCCAAGCTCTCAGCTAAACTACACAGTGGGAAGTGTTTAGAACCATTTTTTCCTGCAGTAAAACTGAGGTTACAAACTTCATTTTCAGATACATTACTACAGTATGTGATTAATAAATTCTGTTTAAGAGTTTAAACCTCTGGGAGCTCTTGGGGGTTATGTCTGTTTAGTGGCCTTCAAACTGCTTCAGAAGAGAGGTTTTTAGCTTTCAATAAGTTTTTTTCTCTTGCTAGACTTCATGGATTTGGAAATATCAAAATTGAGTGTGTGTCCACAGATATCATGATCTCTTCTTTTTACCCCTGGTATCACATATTTTGGTGTGCTGCAATGCTCCAGTGGGATTCCTTCCCAGGTTGACTATCAAGCAAAAAGTAGGTGCTAGAAATAATACCATACGAAAGGTGACTGGCACAACCTGGGGATCACAACTAGACACAGTGAAGACCTTGCGCTTTACTACTTTGCTGCTGAGTACGCATGCCCAGTGTGGAACACATCTCACCATGTTAAAACAACAGATTTGGTTCTTAATGAGGCACACTACATTATCACAGGATGTGTAGGCCCCAATCCACTGGAGAAATTATAGTATTTAGCCAGTATTGCACCACGTGACATCCACCAAGTAGCAGCCAGCAATGAAACGATCAAGGCAGTGACATCTACAGCCCACCCCCCATTTGGAAATCAGCCAGCATGCCAATGCCTTAAATTAAGAAATAGTTTTCTAAGATCTACCTCAGCAAGCAAGAGTCCAAAAGTGTCAGGTTAAATCCCAAGATCTCAAGCCATGGCTGATACCAAATGAGAGACTCCCCTCCGGGCACACATAAGGCTGCGTGACTTGGAATGCGCTGAACAGACTGCACTCTGGCACCACAAGATGCAGAGACAACCTTGAAAAATGGGGCTACAGAGTGGTGTCCACAACATGTGACTTTGAAGAACAGCAAACCACAGACCACTTACTACAGTACAGTCTCAGCCCTGCCACATGTACAATGGAGGACCTTGTTATAGCAACACCAGAGGTACTCCAAGTGCCCAGCTACCGGTCAAAGGACATTTAGTATAGTACCCAGTTTTTAAACTTTGTGTTTTAAAGTACATTACAACTGTACCCTCAGTTCGCTTCTGATACGATAAATAAATAAATCACATATTACAGGCTTACCTTGCAAATATGGTGTCTTAGGTTCCAGATTATCCCTATAAAGCCAATGTTTCCTTAAAGTTAATCACAGGCGCTTTATTTTCACTTGCTAGTTCATATGAAGCCTAGACATAGATTTATACTATCACTGATATGTTTACTAATATGTTTACATGATTCCCCCTTCCCAAGAAAATGTTCAACTTAATAATTTAACACAACTTGGAAATACTCAAGGAGGGTTAAGAGGAAATACAAATTAACACTATGTCCTCTTTTGGTACATGATTTAAAAGGATACAGAATGAATAGATATTATGGTAGAAAAAGGTATTTCATATGGGTTAAGGCGCTGAGCTGCTGAACTTCCTGACCAAAAGGTCATGGGTTCGAATTCAGGAAGCGGCATGAGCTTCCGCTGTTAGCCCCAGCTTCTGCTAACCTAGCAATTGGAAAACATGCAAATGTGAGTAGATCAATAGATACCTCTTCGGCAGGGAGGTAACGGCGCTCCATGCAGTCATGCCTGCTCCATGACCTTGGAGGTGTCTATGGACAACGCCGGCTTTTTGGCTTAGAAATGGAGATGAGCACCAACTCTGAGAGTTGGACACGACTGGACTTAAATGTCAGGGGAAAACCTTTTCCTTTACCTATAACAAAGGGAGGGAATTCCTAAATGCTTAAGTAACTGTATAATATGAATTGATAAATTACATAAAAAATAACAGGTCATGTTTTAGCAAGACATTGAAATAATTCTCAGAATAGCTTTATAAACTTCTTTTCTTAAAATGTTTAATAGGAAAACAAAGCTCTTTTTGCTTTACGTTAAGATTTGTGACGTTCCTTTAGTGCCCTCTGGTGGTTTCAAGAAAAATGGCCAATTGTTGAGCATTTACAGCTGAGTTTTCCAAACATTTCATGCTGGTGACAAACGTTTTAGATATGCATCAACAGTAAATCAGTTTTATTTGCAAACTGGCAATTACACCAACCCCTTATAAGAGATACGGACATGTATCTAAATAATATTAATGAAATATATGGGGGCACAATGTATCTCATGAAAACGTTCATTAATATTTTGTTTATATTGCTTATTTCACATAGACACAGAGGTTTCTCATTACATTTGCAGGACACACCTACACACTGCAGCTGATACACTAATGTGTTGTGAAGCACAGTTTGGAAAGCTTTGCAATAAAGAAGGTGGACAAATTTGAAAATCTCTTTTACAAAGCTATTCAAATGCGGTTTCTTCCTTCTCTTCTGCTCTCATTAGAGAAGAGAGTTGTGTCTATTAACAAAGGAGAACCTTGATATCCTTTTGGTCTGAAAATTTAGATAAAAAGAGCCTCCCAAGTGGAATAAGGAAAGTATTTTTTGAAGTGGATATAATTACTTAAGTCTTAGGTGGATCTATGATGTATCAGCCCTGAAGCCTTCAAAAGACTGCTCATAAGCAAAATGTGATATAATAGTTAGTCTAAAAAGTACAGACAGTCCTGTAGTTACAAACATCTGACTTGCAAACAATTCATAGTTAAGAATGGGGGTGAGACAGCAGGAAGTGAGAAAAATCCACACCTTGGAAGGGAAATCCTCTCCCGAAAGAGTTACCATGGGGAAAAGGGGTCTCCACTGAAGCTTTCTCACCAATTCTTATTTCCAAAACAAGCCATTTTTTTTTCAAAATCCAATTATTACAGGGACAGAAAGTGAAGGGAAATCTTCTGAACATGGGCACAGACAGCGAAAAGTAACACTCAAAAAATGTACCTGTTCCAACTTCCAAACAAATGCAACTTAAGAGCAAGTTTACAGAACCTCTCTTGTTCATAACTTGGGGACTGTCTGTACGATTCAGCTGAGACTCAGAAAGTCTGATTGCAATTTTAAAGATGTGTTTGTGTTTTTAATTAGTTGTTAACCTTTGGTTTCAGGTAGCTACAGCAAGAATAAAGAAACTCGAAGAAAATGTGGAGGCAGAGAGAGCAGCACATCTGGAATCAAAATTTAATTCTGAAATAATTCAGGTAACTTTGTGGTGGACATTATGTGAAGCTGACAAATGCATCCTGGGCTAGTTTTTCTCTGAATGACTAGCACATGGTTATTGGATTATACTTTTTAAAAAATTGTGTCAGAAGTGACTTGAGAAACTTTACTCCGCTCCCCGGATTCGATCCACCGACCTTTCAGACAGCAGTCCTGCTGGCACGAGTTTAAACCCATTGCACCTCTGGGGGCTCTTGGGGGTTATGTTTGGTAAAGTGAAACCTTGAGCACAAAACAACTAAAGACCCATCTCTTCCAGCAAACCAACCCAGTCAATTTGAAATCATAAACTTTACATTTACATTATATACCATTGCATTTAAGCTTTATATCTTGTATTTTAATATATGTATTTTATAGTCAAAATTTAACACGGCGCTCCATGCAGTCATGCTGATCACATGACCTTGGAGGTTTCTACGGACAAGGCCGGCTCTTTGGCTTAGAAATGGAGATGAACACCAACTCCCAGAGTCAGAGTTGACTGGACTTCATGTCAGAGGAAAATCTTTACCTTACCTTTACCTATTTTATAGTCATTTGTTTTAATCTATGCATTTTGGGTATGTATTTTATGGTGGCATGTTTTAACTGTGTTGTGCCAGATTTAGAGTTGTAAGGAGGAGTGGGTCACAAATAAAATTGATGGTGATGATGTGTACATTTCATATGACTATGTTTGTGATATTGCAGGCTAACCAATCCTGGTTAAGAGATGAAAAAGCAATACCTTCTATCGTCCTGGTGTATAAAATCTTTCTTTTTTTGCGGGGGGGGGGGGGGCAGGGAAGCCTGTGACTCCCAAAACTATCCACCCAGTTTGCAAATATGGTTAATAGCCATATTTGCTAGAGAATTTGGGAAGCTTTAGTCCAAAACAAGTTCTGGTTATTTGTGCCTGAATGGTCATTGCCTGACCCAATAAGTAACCTGTCAGAGCAATAACACCAGTGTTGATTTTTGTTGTTGTCATTTTTCCTTCTGCAGTTAAGAATTAGAGATCTCGAAGGAGCTTTGCAAGTGGAGAAGGCAAGTCAAGCAGAAGCACTTTCTGAAGTGGGAATGATCAAAACCAAATTTAAAGAGGTAGAAAATGCCTATGAGAGAGAGAAGCATAATGCTTACGAGGCATTTGAAAAGCTGAACATGTAAGTTGTTTGCTTCCTAATTTTGAAATGTGTCTGTGCTTTGGATGTGTTCGTGTGAATCGAGAAGTAAAATAATAACACACCTTGAATAGTATATGTCACAGAGCTGCTTATTTAGGTGCATTTATCAGGTTGATGAGAAAGGTTATTATTTAAACTTATGTGCCTTGAGGTCTTTAAAAGAGAGTTGTAATCCTTCACTCATTTCCTGACAGTAGACATCATTTAATTTAGTGGCACCCTGTTAGAAGACCTGTGCAGAGTATTCCTGTTTTAACTGTGAATTCATTTATTTAAATACATATCATGAAATTGATAATGTATGCGAATTTCAGGAGGTTATTTATTTATTGTGTCAGAAGCAAATTAAGAATACAGTTATAATGTATAGAAAAACTACAAACAAAGTTAAAAACTTGGCATTATGCTAAATTTATTTTTACCATAAGCTAGCCACTTGGAGTGCCACTGGTGTTGCTGTAAGAAAGTCCTCCATTGTGCATGTGGCAAGGCTCAGACTGCATTGTAGTAAGTGGTCAGTGATTTGCTCTTCTCCACTTTGTAGCCCCGTTTCTTAAGGTTAGCTCTGCATCTCGTGGTGCCAGAGCATAGTCTGTTCAGTGCCTTCCAAGTCGCCTAATCTTCTATGTGCACAGGGGGGAGTTTCTCATCTGGTATCAGTCACTGATTGAGGTTCCAGGTTTTTGCCTGCCATTTTTGGGCTCTCGCTTGCTGAGGTGTTCCTGCAAGTATCTCTGTAGATCTTAGGAAGCTGTTTCTTGATTTAAGGTGTTGACTTGCTGGTTGATATCTGAACAGAGGATGGGCCGGAGATGCCAATTCCTTGGTCCTTTCATTATAAGCTGCTACTTCCCGACAGATGTCAGGTGGTGCAATACCGGCTAAACAGTATAATTACTCCAGTGGTGTGGGGTGTAGACATCATGTGATAATGCAGCATGTCACATTAAGAGCTACATCCGCTGTTTTAATATTTCACAGGTTGATGAGATATTATGTACAGAATAGCAATGTGATGGTGCTTGGTCCTTCCTCTTTTGTAGTCCTAAGCCCACTGTTGTTATAAGCAAAAGTCATTGAATTCTCCAAGATTTTTTATATACGTCAAAATCCCAAAGCGTCTGAAATCCACAATACTTCTGATCTCAAGCATTTTGGATAAGGGACACTTGCCCTGTACACCTTAGAAGTTGCCCCCTTGATAAGATATATGGTATGAAAATTAATACATCACAAATGCCATTGAAATTCTTTGGGAATTATTCAAAGCACTGTATTGTCGAAGGCTTTCATGGCCAGAATCACTGGGTTGTTGTAGGTTTTTTGGGCTGTATGATCATGTTCTAGAAGCATGCTCTCCTGACGTTTTGTCTGCATCTGTGGCAGACATCCTCAGAGGTTGTGGATGCCTGCCACAGATGCAGGTGAAACGTCAGGAGAGAATGCTTCTAGAACATGGCCATACAGCCCGAGAAAACTACTATAACCCATTCAAAGCACTGTCAACTGCCCCCCCCCCCCCACAAAATAATAATGCCGAACTTTTCATGTCAGCATAGTGTTTTCTTACACCAAGTCTTGTTTTTTCCCGTCAACATCCAGGCTCTGACCAAAATATCACCTCAATTTTCTATACAGACTCATCTACTGGTTACAGGGACATTATGACCTGCTATCACCTTCATAGTGTTCAATGTCTCATTACAGAAGTTTTAAGCCATGCTGCAATACTATCAAATATTCATGACATTTGTTTTGAGGCCACAACATTGCCCTCTTGTCACTGAGCATACTTCTTAAGGTAAAAAAATACTACTGAGACAGCACTTTATAAAAATTCTCTTTTATATCTGTTCCGGCCCATGTTGCTGCCCTGTATGTGCAGAGTCTGTGCCACATCAATAAAGGAATTTAACAGATCAGTGCTACCAGTGGTTCTGCTTGAGCTTTCATCTTGGAAGAGACAAATATCTCCAAGCCAAGCCCGGCTTATACGGGAGGAGTGGTTTTTTACTAATTCTTCTCCCATTTGTGGATCAGTTTATCAATATCAATTGTAGATCTGATGTGAATCTGTTGGTTGTATGTTGTCTATATTTTTGTGTGTGTGTGTGGATTCTGTCAACCCATTCCACCCTCTCCTTGGGAGGTCTGACTTGGCCATGGTAGTCCATGCTCTGGTTACATGCCGTTTAGATTACTGCAACGCACTCTATGTGGGGTTGCCTTTGAAGACTGTCTGGAAGCTTCAAATGGTCCAGCGGGCGGCAGCCAGGTTGCTAACTGGAGCAGTTCTCAGGGAGCATACTACTCCCCTGTTGCGTCAACTCCACTGGCTTCCAGTTTGCTACCGGGCACAACTCAAAAGTGCTGGCTTTAGCCTATAAAACCCTAAACGGTTCTGGCCCAGCTTACTCATCCAAACGTATCTCTCCTTATGAACCATCTAGGAACTTAAGATTGTCTAAGGAGGCCCTGTTCTCGGTCCTGCCTTCTTTGCAGGTGCTTCTGGTGGGGATGAGAGACAGGGCCTTCTTAGTGGTGGCCCTCGGCTGTGCAATTACCTCCCTAGGGATATTAGATCGGCCCCCTACCTCCTAACTTTCCGAAAAAAAGTAAAAACCTGCTTTCCAAAAGCTTGCTCTTTGAACAAGCTTTTGGAAATGGAGTGTAATAGATAAACATGGAACTATGAACGAAACATGCTACTGGATAATGAGATTAACAGGAAGACATTGGTGATGATATGTTTTTAATTTTTTTTTGTATGGATTTTTATAATGTGTTTCTAAATGTTTTTAACTGTATTTATGACTGTTGTGGCTGCCAATTTGTAAGTTGCCTTGAGTTGCCTTCGGGCTGAGAAAGGCAGGATAAAAATACCATAAAAATAAATAAATAAGTCTCTTTTGGCAGGCTCTCAGTGTGTCTTAGGAAATGCTTCCTTACTGGATCATGATATCTTTGTGTCAATAGAATATTAAATATTTCTGCAATGTGGGAAGTCCATGTGCTTTCTGAATTTTGATCCCTTATTCCAAAGGAAGGTCTTTCTTTCTCCTTGCAGGGAGAAATTTACCGTATCTTAAGATGCAGTTTTAACTTTCAATTTGCCCTCAGATGACTACATTATTTTCTCCTTTGTTGAGAGAAGCACCTGCTTCTTCCTTAAACTATTAGATGATCTGTTGGAGGAAATAAACATGAGAAAATTCCAAGTCTGTAGAATGTATCACATGTACCCAGAGATGTAGTTGCAAACCATCTGTAAACACCTTAAGACCAACCTATCACAGGGTTTTTCTGACAAAACTTGTTCAGAGGGGGGCTGATTTTAATTTATAACTGGATTTTTGTTTCTTTACAAGTCATTCTGATATGGATGTGCCATCTTTCATGAGTGATGGCCTTTCAGGTAGTTTTTATGCAATTTTGTCTTGTTTCTCAAAACTTTCACACTTCCATTATTACTGTCATAGTTCCTCATTCTATTCCTTGGTTTGATGACCATTGCATCTCCCTAATATTTTCACTATGTGTTCATTTTTCAGAGCTTGGAAATAATAATAGTAACTAATATAAGACATTGACTTTGGGTGGTAATGAGGGGCCGTGGTGTTGATTTTGTTAGAATAAACAATGTCTTTTGGATTTGTAAAGCACTGAGTAATCAAGCCCAGCGAAACACCTCCCAACAAAGGCTCCCCCAGGCAGGAATCAACCAGGCTTTGAAGCTGCAAGGCCATTCAATGCTAATAAGGTGGCTAATTGCAACATTCACACTTGCCTAAAGCAGACAAGAGTTCTTTCTCCCACCCTGGACATCCCACAGATATATAAACCTCACTTGCCTAGTTTCCAACAGACCTCACAACCTCTGAGGATGCCTACCATAGATGTGGGTGAAATGTCAGGAGAGAATGCTTTTGGAACCTAGCCATACAGCCAAACTCATAGCAACCCATTGAGAAATTCTTTTACATGTTGCTTGAAAGAGATATATTATCTCTTACTTGATTGGAGGTATTCCCTTTTTAAGCCTTCTAAGCAAGATTTCCTGTGGCTTGCTTTGTTCCAGGACACAGTAATGGATAGAAAGCAGTGAGAGGCAGGAAGTCTGGCACAACAATATTTTTTTAAAAGAAACAAAATACAAAAATAATATGTAGGCATACATAAACATTGACATAATTGAACAATTACATATCAAATTACATATCAAACTACGCAACATACATCTCTAATTACATCTAAACTGCAAACATAAACTGATTTTAAAAGTGGATTTCTTGCTACCGTTTTTTAGTTCTTTTATAATTTAGTACTTTTTCTTCAACCTTATATCCAGCAAATTGTTTATTTCTGCTTATTTTGATATTAACAAATAAGTATACTTTCTGAAGTGACTAAGTGACGTGACTCGAGGTTAAATCTGTTCATTCTTCCTACAGCCCATCTATCTCTGATAATTGGAGGGGAAGTGGGGTGAGTGGGGGGACATGAGAGAAGCCTCCCACAAGAATGGTGAAACATCAAACATCCGGGCATTCCCTGGGCAACGTCCTTGCATACAGCCAATTCTCTCACACCAGAAGTGACTTGCAGTTTCTCAAGTCACTCCTGACATGGAAAAAATAAAAAATTGGAGGGGAAAATCCTTCAGCCATTTTTTACACAATTAAGTAGCAACACGGTCCCATAAAATCATTTAAAACACCAAAAGTTGTGCATTACTTATGAGTAATGTTACATTTTACTTTCTACGCATACCCCAGGAAGCATGCTTTAAAAATGAAGTGTTTCATACTAAGATCATGTTTCCAAGCTCTGCTTTTATCTTCACACTTGGTATTCATTCAGATACATGCTGAATTTTGTGTGAGTGAAAGTGTTCTTACTATTTGTATCATCTTCCTGTTGATTTAATTTTCAATATGTTCTGAAAATGTTTCACTGTGCTAATGAAAAATACTCTTCAAATTATTGTCGAAGGCTTTCATGGCCGGAATCACTGGGTTGTTGTAGGTTTTTCCGGGCTATATGGCCATGTTCTAGAGCAGTGGTTCTCAACCTGTGGGTCCCCAGGTGTTTTGGCTTACAACTCCCAGAAATCCCAGCCAATTTACCAGCTGTTAGGATTTCTGGGAGTTGGAGGCCAAAACATCTGGGGACCCACAGGTTGAGAACCACTGCTCTAGAACATGGTCATATAGCCTGGAAAAACCTACAACAACTCTTCAAATTGTAGCATTCAGCCTTCCAGATCAGCTAATAGTGAGAGTTTATAAAGGCATGTGCTATTTGTACTTGTGTATAAGTTTAGAAATGATAGTAAAAACACCTGACTTATCCATGGGTCATATTCAGATCCGTAACTGTGACCCCAAAGTTTGACCTCGATTTGTAAATGAGGGTGACTTAAGCACGAGAACATATAAAGTTTGGGGAGGGGATATATTCCAAGCACAACAGAGATATGAGACAAGTTCGGCCAGTTGTTATTATAATTGTTATTATTATCAGATTATTTATTTATTTATTTACTTACTTACAACATTTATATGGTGCCCTTCTCACCCTGAAGGTGACTCAAAGCAGCTTACAAGATACATATACATACACTATATTATATCATTAGCATAGTACAATATCAGTATTATATATTAGTATATTGTACTACACCATTATATTGTAATATTATTAGTAATATTACATGTATATATATATATATATAATATTATTATTATTAATATTATATTGTATTACATTATAATATTATAAATATTATATGTATATGCAATACATTATATTATATTATTAGCATAGCACAGGATTATCCCACTTTTCTCCTGATAATGAGACTCAAGGAGGATATAATCTGTGTAGAGGCCCTTCTTTTTAGGCCATATGGATAGACAGCGAGGCATGCAGTTTGAGAAGCTCTGTCCTGTGTTCCTTGAGTTTGGAGTATGAGCTTCTAAAAAACCCATGGTTTCTGAAGATCTGACCATAGCATGTCTCAGTGCGTACATAAAGATGTAATTAGCACAAACTGTAGAAGGCAGTAATGGAGTTGCACATGAGGGAGGAAGAGACAGAAGCAGTATGGAGGATATGAACTCACAGCATGGTTTATGATTTATGGAGTATATAATCTAGCAAGTCTTAGCTTTTGGCACAGTTTAACAAATTCAAATAATTTCCAGCATGAAGCGCTTCAACTCTGGACATTTCAGTATTGTTGCATTATTGATGTGCAACTTAATGTTGCATATAATCTATTTTTTGTGTGCCACACCCACAATATGACTGGTGATTATAGTATATTAGGAGCTCCCGGTGGTGCAGTGGGTTAAAGTGGTGAGCTGCCAAACTTGCTGACTGAAAGGTCGCATTCAAATCCAGGGAGTGGGGTGAGCTCCTGCTGTCAGCCCCAGCTTCTGCGAACCTAGAAGTTTGAAAACATGCAAATGTGAGTAGATCAATAGGTACTGCTCCGGTGGGAAGGTAAGGTGCTCCATGCATTCATGCTGGCCACATGACCTTGGAGGTGTCTACGGACAACACCCGCTCTTTAGCTTAGAATTGGAGATGTTCACCAACCCCGAGAGTCGGACACAATTGGACTTAATGTCAGGTGAAAACCTTTTGCTTTACCTATAGTATATTAAGCACTTGGTAAGTTTTTCAGCAGTTTCCTAATTATGATTAGATTAGATTAATTAACATTAGATTAAAAATAAACCATGGTGGAAAGGCAATGTAATATGTATAGTGTTTTTTCAATATAAATCATTATTAGTTTAAAGTCTTTCTAAACATCCCGTTCCATCTTTTCAGGCTAGAAAGGGAGTACTTTTCCATAAACAAGCAGCTCAATGAAGAGATTGAGGAGAAGAAGAAAGTAATTACAGATCTCTCAGAGAGACTCCAGGATCATGAAAAAGATTACAAGGAATTACAGGACGAACTTCTTCTGGTAAGAGACAAGACCTGAGGCATTTATTTTATTGGTTCAAAAATGATATATGTGTTGCTATGTAAAAACAAAACAAAAAATAGCACCTTACTATCTTTAAAGTAAGCAATTAAAAGATTCCTGCATCTTTTCTTTACTCTTTGTGTCAGACATATTACGAATCCCATTTTTATCAGAAGTGGATTTTGTTTTTGACTGTGTTTTGATTGCATTTTTTGTGCTCCACTTCTGAGTGTGATCATTTCACCACACACACTAGGAATGAAGGCTGGAAAATGCAAGGACTACTCTGTTTTTGTGAATATGGTCACTAATGGCCAATAAATTGTGTTGTATTTGGAGCAGGAGTAGGAATCATGTGGCCCTCCCAGATGTTATTGATGTTGTTGGCTCCCATCTGCCCCTCCAGCATAGTCTGTTGTAAGGGAATTACATCTCTGATGAAGTGGAAAAAAAGAGGATATGAGTGTTTGTCCAGAAATATTTATAATCAGAGCTTTCCAAAGATTTCATCTTGATTGACACACATTTTTAGATATGCATCATTTAACTATACAGTAATTTAGTTTTACTAGCAAACTACAGGTTAAACTAACCCCTTATAAGAGAAATGGACACATAACATCAATTGTAATGACTAACTACATGGGGACATAGCATGTCTCATTAAAACCTTGCATTTATATATTTTAAAAAATATATTATTGTTTATTTTGCATAGATGCATAAGTTTCCATTATGTTAGTGCAACACACCTACACACTGCAGCCAACACACAAATGTGTCATGACTCACAGATTGGAAAATTCCCCTTGCGGGTTGTTGAGATAGTGAGACCCTCCCTTTCTGTTGATTCAATGTACACAAACTTTGTTTCATGACCGAATTTACTGTATATATACCCAGTGTTGCCCGAGTGGCGGAGGGCCCACTGCCCTCTGCTTTTATCACTTCTTTCTCTCCCCCCATACATTTCCCACTTTCCTTCCTTCTCCCCTCCCTCCCTCCCTCCCTCTCTCCCTCCCTTCCTTCCTTTTCCCCTTTATCCCTTCTCCACTCTGAGAGGGCCTAACTCACAATGCCTCCATGGAAATATGGTTCTCTTTGTGACTCTTTCCTTGCTTCCTCCCTGCCCCTCATACACATATCACCTGTCTTTCCCAGTGACATCACAGATGGCCACTTCACATAGCAACATTGAATCCAGTGACATCACAGAAGGCCACTTCACCTAGCAACAACCATTGTGATACAGACAGATATACTTCAACTTTTATATAGAGAAATTACTGAAAACAATGTGTATATGAAATATAAATGAATTTTGGGCTTAGATTTGGGTATCATTGCCAAGATATCATGCAAGTATTCCAGGATCTGGAACCAGGGTGGTGGTTCCTTCCACCCTGATAAAGCATGCTTGCCGAGGTCCGTATGTGGAGCTGCCTGGCCATGACTTTCATGAGTGAATGTGGGGCATTGTGGGTGCGAGAGAGGAGGAGGAAGAGAAGAAGCGCAGTGTCCACACACGCACACCCAGCCGAGCACCTCAGGAAGGGGAGCCAGTGGGTGGGAAGGCCCCCCCCATAATGGGCTGATTTTCAGCCCCGAAATGAAAGAACTGAAAATGGATTGGGCCCCACAATGAAAGCTCAGAAACGAAACGGGACAAGCTTTTACCCAAATACATTCCTCTAGTAGGTAGTACGTTTTATTGATTAGCCCATTGGCTGTATAATAATAATAATAATAATAATAATAATAATAATAATAAATAACTTTATTTATATACCGCCCCATCTCCCCGAGGGGACTCAGAGTGGTTCCCACTTAATATCACAAAACATAGAAAGTAAAAAAACAACAACATAACAATAAGATTAACAAAACAAAATATAAGCATACAAATTCTAGCCATAACACACATCTATTAAAAGTATCAAAATATCTGACAAACACATTTAACCCATACTCATAGAGCATACAACCCACTGTTCAACATAAGTTAAAATAAACAAGCTGTTAACAAGGTCCTGATCTATATCAAATATCTGCATCCCCTCTACAGTTTACCCCAATCGACTCTAAATATGCAGTTCTCAGCTGTGTTGCTTTAAATAGAAAAAGGGCTATTTTGTATGTTATTTTAGCATTCTGGCCAGTCAATAGAAATGTAATTTTAATATAAGGATCCCAGTGTATAATGTCTTTTGTATAATGTATGGCCTGAGGTATTGGTTTCTCTCTTTCTTGTACAAGTTACAACTAAACAGTACACGTGTGATACTATCTTCTACCTCTGATGCTCCACAGATACAAGGTCATTCATTACAGTAGAGTCTCGCTTATCCAACATTTGCTCATCTAACGTTCTGTATTATCCAGCGGAGTCTGCCTCCCGCCTGGATCCACAGCTGTTCTAATATATTGTGATGTTTTGGTGCTAAATTCATAAATACAGTAATTACTACATAACATTACTGTGTATTGAACAGCTTTTTCTTTCGATGTTTTATAAAACATGATGCTCTGATAATTAATTTGTAAAATCATAACGTAATTTGACATTAAGGCTTTTCCTTAATCCTTCCTTCTTATCCAACATTTTCACTCATCCAATGTTCTGCCTACCCGTTGATGTTGGATAAGTGAGACTCTACTGTATATGGAACTTGGTTAAACCTTGCATGTTTGACCATTGCATACAGCTGTTCAAATCAAATTCTGGTCAATACCCTCCTGAAGTGTTCAGGCATTTCTGCCTTTAGATATTGGGCTGTATGAAGAGTATGTTTAAAATGACTTAGTCATTTCAATGAGCTAGCTTTATTGAGGGTCTTTCTGAGTTTCTATATACAGTATTCGTTGTGCAACCATTTTCTGGATCTAGTTCTAGGGGATTTGGATACAGAATCTGAAGTCTACAACTCCTAATGTGTTTTGTCAATTGAACTAGCCAAGAGTCTGATGTTGATTTTTTGTCTGCTCTAACAGGCACAGTTTTGGTAGTCTATTATTTGCCATGACACACAATACTAACATAAAAACGCAGAAAACCCCCACATGTAAAAGTTGTTGAGTGTCATTCCTGACTGCACAAATCTCTAGCCCTCAATGAATAGCTAGCCTAGCTAGATGAGAATGAGGGATTTCTTCCCCAAATTCCTTGTGCATGTCTACCTCAAAAAGGGGTATAGAAGAGGGGTTGTCTTACTCATCCTGCATGCCACTATCTCCTCCCCTTTGAATACTTAGCAATGTGATCTCTTCAAGGAAGACATAATTTCCTCTTTTAAGGTATTGTTATTGGCCCAGTGAGGCCATGTGGTCAGTTCTCCATTTTGGCCTCACTCTCTCTTCTCCTTTGTTCTTCTAGAGAAGGGGTCCTCAAACTAAGGCCCGGGGGCTGGATACAGCCCTCCAAGGTCATTTACCCGGCCCTCGCTCAGGGTCAACCTAAGTCTGAAATGACTTGAAAGCAAACAACAACAACAACAACAACAATCCTATCTCATCGGCCAAAAGCAGGCCCACACTTCCCATTGAAATACTAATAAGTTTATATTTGTTAAAATTGTTCTTCATTTTAATTATTGTATTGTTTTTAAGTGTTTTTGCACTACAAATAAGATATGTGCCGTCTGCATAGGAATTCATTCAAGTTTTTTCAAATTATAATCTGGCCCTCCAACGGTTTGGGGGACGTTCAATGTATTGTCGAAGGCTCTCATGGCTGGAATCACTAGGTTCTTGTGGGTTTTTTCGGGCTATAGGGCCATGTTCTAGGGGCATTTCTCCTGACGTTTCGCCTGCATCTATGCAAGCATCCTCTGAGGATGCTTGCCATAGATGCAGGCGAAACATCAGGAGAAATGCCCCTAGAACATGGCCCTATAGCCCGAAAAACCCCACAAGAACCTAGTTTGAGGGACTGTGACCTGGCCCTCTGTTTAAAAAGTTTGAGGACCCCTGTTCTAGAGTGAGGAGGCATCTTGCCATTGTCCAGGCAAGATTTAGTAGATATGGCTATTTTGTTATTTTTCCTTTTTTCCTTTTCCTTAGAAGATAGCTCTGTGAAATTCATTAGCTCCAAGAACCTTTCCTATCTAGAATGGATTTTTTTTAATATTAATAAACATATTATTTCTAGAACCTATGAAATTGTGGATTTGCAATCCTGCTCCTTCCTGTTGAATGTGCTCTCTGCACATAAGCTTCTACCAGTTATAAACCGTGCTTCTGGCATTCTGCTGTATTTTTGTGGAATCACAAGTGAGGGTTATTTTTGAGCATAACAGCTCCTGATTTCCAACAAAAGCCTAACATCAAATTAAGACCTAACATCAGCTGAGAATTGCACATTTGGAATCGATTAGGGTAAGCTGTGGAGGTGACGCAGACATTTGACCTGAACGAGATCTTGTTGACAGCTTGTTTATTTTAACTTCTTTTATACCGAGGGTTGTATGTTGTATGTATGACTATGTATGACTATGTGTTAATTGTGTTATGTGTTAAATGTTCTGATAAGGCCAATAGGCCAATCAATAAAATGTATCTATCTATCTACCTAACATCAGTAAATTAAGCCTGACATCAATAAATTAAACAATGCATCATCTGAACAAATTCTATAATAACATAAATGTAAACAAGACGTCTACATTCATGTACAACAGCCAGCGAGAGTTCACAAAACAGTGTGCGTTGGTTATGTAGTTAAATGAGGTCACTGGGCAGGTGTGGACCATGAAAGCCCAAATACACATAGTTCTCAACCACAGGCCCTGCAGTGATCTCTCGACCATTTTGTTGAATTCTTCGTAAAACTTCTTTGCATTTACTACAAATCAGAAATCATTGCAGAAAATAGACATTTGTGGCCTCTAAGTGATCGTGATTAGTTTATTGTTTTTCCTGTTTGCAGAAATGCTTATTTTCTCTTTGCAACATACTCTTCTATATTATCAATAATTCTGTTTTAAGTATAGTTTTTTTGTTAAAGAAAGAGCCCCCCTTTTTTCTTGCTTGTTGCGGAAACGCTCAGTTTAAAAGAAAGTTTAAACTGGCAGTTTTAAAACTCAAGGAAATTCCTTGGGGTTCGAAAAGGTTTAAATATACTTCTCTGCTCCAAGAACCTTCTGTGAGTCAGAACTTGTTATGTGCTTTCTTTACTATCTACTCAAATTGGTATTAAGCCTATCTGTGGTCTCAACCTCTGACCATAATTTGGATATTCTGAAAGGAATAGATACTCTTTAGCTCCTTCTAGACTATTAAATATGGAAGCAATTTAAATTCACATGCTTTAAAGACCATTGGGGGGACCATTACAATTATCTCGCCAGACTCACATTCACACAGGCGATGGAATTCATCCTGGTTGGATTAAAGTGTATCTTTCAGGGAGATTTCTTATTTCGCTTTGGAAACTCTGTGTAGCATGGAATATACTACGTTGTTTTGATGTGGTTCTCTGTAAATCTCTTCACTTTTTAACCTTTTCTTTCAGACATTAGCACACGTTTTACACTTTTCTATGCAAAAGTAAGGAATACTAAAAATATGATAGCATCTGAATTCTTTGTTCAGATGGTACTTCTTCCACTTCTTTGCTGTCATTAACCATAGTTAGCAGCCATACTTTACTGATAAATAGTTAACCACAGTTCTGATAACACAAGCCAACAAAATCAAACTTTTTTGTAATAATCAGAAATGAGAGTAGCATAGTTTAAATCAATTTTTATGCTGATTTTAAATACGTCTTTATATATTTTTCCATAATGTCAACTTTTGTAAATATTACAGTGGACTTCTGTAAAATCTGCACATTTCACATCCTATTTGTGTAACAGAAGCCAACAAGTATTTTTCATCAGATATAATTTTAGGGGGAAATGGAAGGAAAATGAAAGAGGGCAAGATGGATGGATGGTATCAAATAACAAATAAACAACAACAAATAATTTCAGGTCATTCTTATAGAGTTTTTTTTTTGCACTGAATTCAGATCTGTGTTTATTTTTTTCTCTATCACATGTCGTTTTTGTGATGAAACTAATCAAATAATTAATTAATTTATGCAATGATATCAATAGAATTTAATTAACCACAAGCCAAGAAGTATTTTTCAGCAGATATAATTTTAGGTCATTCTTATAGAGTTTTTTTGCGCTGAATTCATATCTGCATTTATTTTTTCTCTTCATGTGTAATTTTTGTGATGAGGCTAATTGAATAATTAATGCATTTATGCACTGATATCAATTAGATTCCGTTGCTATCCATGTGTAAATGCATTAATTATTTGATTTACCTCATCACAAAAACTACATGTGATAGAGAAAAAATAAACACAGATCTGAATTCAGTGCAAAAAAAACTCTATAAGAATTACCTAAAATTATATCTGTTGAAAAATACTTGTTGGCTTGTGTAATCAAGGTAACCATGATTGTTGATGCTAATATTGTACATAGGTAAAGGTTTTCCCTGTCATTAAGTCTAGTTGTTTCCGACTCTGGGGGGTGGTGCTCATCTCCATTTCTAAGGCGAAGAGTTGGCATTGTCCGTAGACACTTCCAAGGTCATGTGGCTGGTATGACTGCATGGAGCACCGTTATCTTCCCACAGAAGTGGTACCTATTGATCTACTCACATTTGCATGTTTTCGAACTGCTAAGTTGGCAGAAGCTGGGGCTAACAGCAGGAGCACACCCCGCTCCCCTGATTCGAACCATCAACCTTTCAGTCAATAAATTCATCAGCTCAGCGGTTTAACCTGCTGCACCACCAGGGGGCCCCATATTGTATCCTTTTTAAAAAACAAAGTCAAACAGAAAAATCTGGGTGGGGTTTTTATATATGATCCTATGTCTCATTTCTAGTCTTTTAATAGTACTTAAGGGATAGCTGGATTATACATATTCGCAAGCATAGTACGCAGATTCTTATAATCTTTGATCTGACAATAATAAACAGATTTTGTGTGATCCCGAAATTCTAAATGTTCATATTTTAACTCTGAAGTAACTTCAGAACTGTATACAGTTTTACAGCTACGACCTGTGTTATTATTGCACCGTGATGTCCTGAGCAATATTTTTGAACCACAATTGTGCTTATTTTCAGAAGTCTTCCTAGGGCCACTACTCCATCCTTTCCTCCTCTTTCTCAAATCATGACCCCAAGTGTTTTATTGGAGCAGCAGTCTGAATTTCTTTTGTTTTGCTTCATTCACCCAATGAATCATGACTGATCATGTAAAGACAAGTTCCAAAGAGATGACCAGAAAACAACTGTCTTCATGCCTGATTTAGTACTATATTGAAAATGATAGGAAGAGATAGGAGTAATACCTCACGTAGCATGAGAGCCCTGTACAAGTTCTGTTGCTTTTGATTGTATTGCTCCCACTTGTCCTGATAGTTCCCAGATTTCTACATGAGCCAGTTGGGATTAAAACCGGGACCTGGCACACACTCCATATATCCATCATCTCTTACATGCATTGTTTCATGCACAAGGACACTTGGGAAACTTCCCATCTGGAAGCATTCTAAACTTGCTTCTTTCCAAAGCACTCTTTAGATCTGTGCGCGTATAATGGATTCTTTGTTTCTGGATGCATAATATAATTTGATATAAAAAATGCAGAACCTGTTGAACACAGGCCTAGGTCTGGTCAGGTCCTGAATGGAAGACAGTCTGGGCATTCCACATATGTTGAGCTTTTTTTGAAGAAGGCCAAGATGAAATACTCAGAATCTGTTGAACTAGCAGTCCTAGCCAACTTAGTCAATGGTGAAAAATGTGGGGTGTTCCAGAACACAGAAATGCTGGACCACTCTCACAACTACCATGTCAGGCTACACAGAGACGCCATTGAAATCCACAAGCATGTGGACAATTTCAACAGAAAGGAAGAAATCATGAAAATGAACAAAATCTATCCACCAGTATTAAAAAAACTCTAAAATTATAACAGCAAATACAGACCAACACTCAAACACGGGGGAACTCCAGACAAGAAACAATCAGGGACAGCTAATCACCTCTCAACAAAGGATTTCCCCAGACAGTTACAATCCACACCTTGAAAACTGTCAGGCCTTCAAATGCTAATCAAGGTGCCAAAAAACCTACAACAACCCAACCATCCGTAGATTGGACAATGCATGGCTTGAACACCCCCCCCCCCACACACACACAAAATCCGAAATAAACCCCATGGTTTTGTCATTGTATATAATGGGATTTGGGCATTCATGGATTTTGATGTCCACAGGATATACGGAACCAAATCCCAGCAGATATCAAGGGTCTCCTGTATGTTGATTTTATTGCTTTTCTGTGTTGTCAACATTTCTAGTACAACCCTCCCATATTCAAGTCATCTTCAAAAGAGACATCTAAATTGTAATATTGTTCACAGTGAATGTTACAAAGATGTTCCACATAACATCACAAATAAATTTACATTTTCTAATTAGAAAAAAGGAATGTTGTTGCAGGGGTACTTTGAATGCAATATTTCTGCTTCTTGGCAGGGGGTTGGACTGGATGGCCCACGAGGTCTCTTCCAACTCTGTGATTCTATAAGTCTATGATTCTATGAAAATATTTTAAGCTGAGCAAGAAATCTTGAAAAGTTTTTTAATAGCTCTAAATTTCACCTATTTTCTTGCAATGGTTGCAACTGTTTAATTTCTAGTGTTCAAGAAAATCCTAAGCAATTTAAGAATCCTTTCACATTACAGTTATAATACTACTAGCTGTCCCTTCCACGCATTTCTGTAACCCAGTCTGTGTATATGTGTTTTGTATGTGTCTATATATGTGTTTAAGTGTGTGTGTATATTTGTATATATATGGGTGTTTATATATATATATATGTGTGTGTGTGTGTGTGTATTTGTGTGTTTATATGTGTACATGCATATAGTGTATATATGTGTGCTTGTCTATATGTATATGTGTGTGCATGTGTATGTGTATATATAGTGTATTTTTTGGGGTTTTTAAGTCTGTTCCACTGGGGTTTTGTGTGTGTGTGTGTTTAGGGGTGATGGACACTCATTGGACTGTTAGGTGTATCGTGTCCAAATTTTGTGTCAATTTGACTAGTGGTTTTTGAGTTATGCTAATCCCACAAATGAACATTACATTTTTATTTATATAGATGACTCCTCATTAACCGCCATACCAACATGTTGTGGAATTTTGGGCTTTGTAATTTGGTATAGAACTCAGAATTAACTCTCTAAACCAGTGGTTCTCAACCTGTGGGTCCCCAGGTGTTTTGACCCATAACTCCCAGAAATCCCAGCCAGTTTACTAGTTGTTAGTATTTCTGGGATCTGAAGGCCAAAACATCTGGGGACCCACAGATTGAGAACCACTGATCTAAACCGAATGGTCCTGGATGGAACCATGGGAGTGAATGTGGAATCATAGGACTATAATTGTATAGTGTGAGACTGTTCTTAGTTACTTTGGGATGTCCAATTGAATTGACATTGCCACAATTATAACATTATAATATTTTAGAAAAACACATTTAAAGTATGTTGAGATTTGTCTCAAACAAAACTTTATGGAAATAGATGATTTCCCCATCTATTCAATCCTAAGTGAGAAAGATCACAAATAAATGTTATACCCCTCTGGCTTCTCCTTTGTATCCATTATACTTGAAGGCTTAAAAGGTGATCCTTCAATATAAGCCCTACTGAGAGGTATTACGTCCCTTTGTTAGCATGATATTCTCGGTTTGACTGGCAAATTAGTATGTATGGCTAGAAAAGAAGAAGCTGGAAGATGTTCTTTGTAGTACTATGAAAAATTAAAATCCCCCAGAGGAGCCTTGACACGTCGTATTTTGAAACTCATTTGTTCATGCTGAACTCATTGTTTCATAGTTTTCTAGTAGCGCCCAACTAGTAAGAAGGAAAGAATGGAAATAATGGTCTTCAGACACTTACAACTTGTTTGTGTATGTGTGTGTTCAAATGACCTGGTCATGCTTTTGATTATTCACTAATAACATGGAAGTAATTTCCTCTCGGTTTCCAAAGTGATGCATTTTAGTAGTGCATAAAACTCATTAACTTGCTTTAATCAACATAAAGGCAAATAAGGAAATCTGTGATTACAGCCTGTGGTTAGAGCATTCTCTGAGGGCCTCTCAAGCACTTGTTAGTTTTGTCGGAAGAGAAAAAGCTGCCATAACAGTATGTTGTCAAGCTTTCCTTTTGTTGCCCAAAGCCTTTTTTTAAAAGTAAGCTAAGAAAGGGAGAATGGTGAGCCTCTTTTTCTGTCATACTTATCTGGACTGATACTACTATAGCATCCAATATATCTCATTTTACCACTTCAAGTTTTTTTTTATTTACGGTGATTATATGCTGCCCTCCTCGGCCCGAAAGGGACTCAGAGCAGCTTACAAGTTATATGTAGTCCACGCTTTGGTTACATCCCGTTTAGACTACTGCAACGCTCTCTACGTGGGGTTGCCTTTGAAGACGGCTCGGAAGCTCCAATTAGTCCAACGCTCGGCAGCCATGATGTTAACAGGAGCGGAGCGCAGGGAGCATACAACCCCCCTGTTGCGCCAACTCCACTGGCTACCGATTTGCTACCGGGCTCAATTCAAAGTGCTGGCGTTGGCCTTTAAAGCCCTAAACGGTTCTGGCCCAAGCTACCTATCTGACCGCATCTCTGCCTATAAACCCACCAGGACTTTGAGATCTTCCGGGGAGGCCCTGCTCTCGATCCCGCCTGCTTCTCAAGCACGTCTGGCGGGGACGAGAAATAGGGCCTTCTCGGTGGTGGCTCCTCGGCTGTGGAACGCCCTTCCTACCGACATTAGACTAGCACCATCTCTAATGGTATTCCGCAAAAAAGTGAAGACCTGGCTGTTTGAGCAGGCGTTCGAATAATGAGTGCAATGATTGGTTAATGACCACTGGAATGGATCAATGGATGACGAATTTGGATCATGTTTTTGATGATGAGATGATAGTGAATGGCTATTGTAGAAATTCTTAATTGTTTATTGTTTGTTAATTGGGTAATATGTTAAGTTGTTAACTGTTTTTATATTGTAACATTGAACTCTGCTGTTTCTTATTGCTGTGAACCGCTGTGAGTCGCCTTCGGGCTCAAAACAAGTAAGGTAAATAAATAAATAAATAAATAAATATGTAAATACAATATATTATATTATTAGCATAGCACGATATTAGTAACATACATTCCCATTTTATACACACCACTATAGTGTAATATTATTCATAATATTACATGTAGTATAAAATAATTCTTATATTGTATTATTATTAGTATTATATTGTATTACATTATAATATTATTATCAATATTATATGTATATACAATATATTATATTATTAGTACAGCACAATATTGGTATTATCTATACATAAATAAAAATGTAATGTTCGTTTGTGGGATTAACAGAACTCAGAAACCAGTGGGCCAATTGACAAATTTGGACAACATACACCTAACAACCCAATTTATGTCCTTCACTAAAAAAAAAAAAAAATGATTTTGTCATTTGGGAGTTGTAGTTGCTGGGATTTATAGTTCACCAACAATCAAAGAGCATTCAGAATTCCACCAATTATGGCATTGAACCAAACGTGGCATACAGGACTCCCATGACCAACAGAAAACACTAGAAGGGTTTGGTGGGCATTGACCTTGAGTTTGGGAGTTGCAGTTCACCTACATCCAGAGATCACTGTGGACTCAAACAATGATGGATCTAGACCAAACTTGGCACAAATATTCCATATGCCCAAATATGAATGGAGTTTGGGGGAAATAGACCTAGGCATTTGGGATTTCTAGTTACTGGGATTTATAGTTCACCTACAATCAAAGAGCATTCTGAACCCCACCAACGACAGAATTGGGGCACATTTCCCACACAGAACCCCCATAACCAACAGAAAATACTTAAGGACATCCAGTCCAACTCTCTTCACCAGGGCAAGAAAATGTAACCAGAGCCCTCCTGACAAAGAGCCATCCAGCCATAAATATAGATAGATAGATAGATGGATATGATTCACACACAGAGAGAGATATAGTATCATAGATTTGAAAGGGACCCCTAAAGAAGGAGTATGATATGTTGCATATTCCAGAGTAGGCAAACCAGACACTCTCCACATCAACACTGACAAAGAAACAACAAGAAATACTGTTTACCCACAAGCATAAAAAAAATCACATATATTAGAAACCAACACTTTCTCATTACTTTATTTTCCAGATCACTAAACTGGGCTACAGCAATGCGTGGCAGGGGACTGCTAGTATATTACTATATTGTACTACACTATACTGTTATATTATTAGTAATATTACATGTAGTATGAAATATATAATTATTATATTGTATTATTATTAGTATTATATTGTATTACATTATAATATTATCAATATTATATGTGTATACAATATATTATATTGTTAGCACACCACAATATTAGTATTATATATTACCATATTGTACTACACCACTATACTGTAATATTATACAGTATAGTGGTGTAGTACAATATAGTAATATATAATATTATAATATGCTCAAATTTGTTCACAGGCATATGTGGTAAGCCTTGCAGCAAGCTGACAGTTTCAAAATGGATCTCTTTATCTGTTCACCTCTATTATATGAACTTTTGAATATTTAAAGTTACTGTGGTTGAAATTCCAGAAATCTCTCTGTGGTGCCACCGTGTGGTTCCTGATTCTTACAACATTATCTGCAAACCCCTGTCAATCAGTTTCTACTAAGGAAGAGACGAGGATTTCTATTTTCACCACTCAATTTTTGCTAAATCCCATCTACTGTCTTTTTGACTGTATTGGAAATTCATTTAAATAATTACTTGCCAATTTTAAAAAATCCCTCTGTATTTAAAAATGCTCTTGTGTGCTTGGAAGTATTACCATTTATTTTCATAGAGTGTTTAATGCTCCAGGAGTCTTAAACTGCTCATAAATAAATTCAGTAAAACTAAGCTAAGCACATTTGAAGGTGCGGTGTATAAAGTTCATGATCCTGGTTTTGCAGAATTGACTTGCTGTGTGTTCAAGTAACCTTTCCTTCCCAATGCTTGGGGAAATTAGGGTTGGAGACCATGCTATCTAAGGGATTCTGGGAGCTGTTGTCCAAAACATTATATTTCCAAATTCTAACCATTTTATTAGGACTGTGACAATGAAGAGGAAGTTATAATGGTAGCATGTGCAACTTCAAGATAGAGCCTGCTCGTTGAGTTCAGCACAGGACAGTTCTGGTGCTTTCAAAATCTAAGACTTTTTACTTCTTCTTTTTTTTTGCCATTTTCCAGAAGCATTATCTTCTGACGTTTCACCCACATCTATGGCAGGCATCTTCAGAGATTGTGAGGTCTGTTGGAAACTAGGGCAAGTGAGGTTTATATATCCGTGGAATGTCCAGGGTGGGAGAAAGAATTGAATGTTACAATTGCCCACCTTGATTAGCATTGAATGGCCCTGCAGCTTCAAATCCTGACTGCTTCCTGCCTGGGGTAATCCTTTGTTGCAAGATTAAAGAGACTCCATCTACATTTGTGGTTCTCAAGCTGTGGGTCCCCAGGTGTTTTGGCCTACAAGTCCCAGAAATCCCAGCCAGTTTACCAGTTGTTAGGATTTCTGTGAGTTGAAGACCAAAACATCTGGGGACCCACAGCTTGAGAACCACTGATCTACACATTGTGTGAATATATTCACATGCACAAACATGCATATACTCATTCTGGCCAGGTACAGCTGTACGTTTGATTTATGTTTTGGATTTCAGAGGATTTTTGCATTTGGATACAAATCAGAAAGGATCATAAGTACAGAAATTCTCATAGACCTCCAAAACTGGTTACTTATAGCCTTAAGACGTGTATTTTTTAACCGTCTGGACATTTCTTGGCACTGATGGGTTGCCCACTGCAGCCTTAGGTAGCAGTTTGGAGTGCTGAAGGTCACCACTGCTGTTGTTACAAAGGATAACCTTTCGTAAAAAGTGTCACTATCATCTTTCTGCTGCATTAGAATGGGACAGAATGTTTTAAAAATGCATAACAATCAAGGATTCCAATTGGGAAAGTAAATTACTTTTTAAGTGGGTGGCATGCAAGATGTTTAACGAGCTACTGACTTTGAAAGTCACTTTGCAACAGAATGAGGGTCACCTAGGGAAACTTTATAGTACAATAAGGATCACATGCAGTGCTGTTATTGAAATGACTTCCCTTGTTGGATTGCATTTTCATATGGAGAGCCTCTGAAGGCTAGAAAGAAGCGGATGCTTTGGGACTCATGTTGCTTCCTTTCTGTGCATTTCAGCAATTCAGTTATTACAGCTGATATGTATGCGTGTATGTGTCCTCAAGTCACCTGTTGACTTAAGATAACTCCAGGGAGTTCATAGGGGCTTCTTAGGCAAAGAATACTCACAATGGTTTTGCCAGTTCCTTCCTCTGAAATGTAGCCTGCTGACTTGCTTTTTATTTGCTGTTTTCCATCCCAGTATTATCCAGGCTGATCCTGCTTAGCTTCCAAGAGCAGATAAGATTTGGCATAAATGGCCTTTAAAATTATTTATTCATTTAATTTTCGCACTAATACCCTGGTGGAAGGACATTAGTGGGATTTCTCTTTACAGCATGGGTTTTGGAAGTTGAAACATCAAAACTACAGAACGCCACCCAATTATGAATCATGGTGGTTTATATTTAGCAAAGAGGGAATGGGGGAAGCTGAGTGGATCTGTGTATTGTATACCAATTTTAAAAACCACATGAAGCATCGATCTCAGTTTGTTGACACACATATAGGATATATCAAGAGCTGTACCGATACAGTGCTGTATTATGTAATCTATTATTAATGCATGATGTAATCTATCACAACGAAGGGTGAAGGTCTAGTGTAAATTGGATATAGAAATGAAAGGGATGCTTTAGACCAGTGGTTCGCAACCTTTCTTTGACCAGGATCCATTTGACCAGGGACCATTTTGACCAGGGACCACTTTGACGATGGACTATTCTCCAACATTAGTACCAAAAGGGTTACGAAACAGTTTTTGGTCACTACCTCTGAGGATGCTTACAACAACCCAGTTTTGGTTTGGTTATTTGGGGTGCTGAGATTCAGCAAATTCAAAAGGTGTGTTTTCAAAATTCTGTTCGAAATGACTATGTTTTGTGCTCAGTGCAACTTAATATGCAATAGTTTATTGTGTCCAATCTTGTGACAAACCGTCTATTACTACACAGTTGTGCATGGCCCAAAGCTGCATTCAGGTGGTTCATGTTGAGAACTCGGTTTTTTGTTTGGTTACTGGTTTATGAAAGTAGTTAGGTACAAGCCATGAGCTGCTTTACAATCAGAATTTCAAACAAATGCATCAGTTTGGCATCAATCTATGTTAGTCCCCCTGTAAAGACTTTCTGAATCTCAATTTGGAAACACCCATATTTAGCAGAGTGTTTTGTGTGTGTTTTATTTTCACCAAAATCTTGCTAGTTTAAATGGAAAAAGAATCAATTGTTCTGTTGGCATACATTGTTCTATTGTAGTGGTTCCCAACCTTTTTTTTTTTTGGACCAGGGACCATTTGATCAAGGACCACTCTCCAGCATTAGTACCAAAAGGGTTACATATCAGTTTTTGGCCAACTTTAGATTTGGTTTGGTTATTTGGGGTGCTGATTCAGAAAATTGCATTTGATAGACCACATAGATTTTAGTTTCTGATATAGAGCATATGCCATCTAGTAGCCACCATCTGCTTGCCTACAGAAAACCGTATTTAATTTGCCTCAGCACTATAAGAGGGTTTTGTAAGACAAACAGTGTAGTAATGGTGTAGCAACAGTGTCGTATGAGGGTTTTGCAAAACCAGTTGCTCTCATTGCAACGGTGAAGTAACAGTGAGGCTGCGGACCATATTTTAGTTCTTGCGGACCACTTGTGGTCCATAGACCACAGGTTGGGAACCACTGCTTTAGACCAATACTCTTATTACTTTTTTAATATCAAGATCTGCACAAATGTATATAATAAGAAGGCTTCTTCCACTGTTATACAGTTTGTTTAATGATATAGTATGGACTACAATGCTGAAAGCTGGGGTTTAAATTTCCACTCAGCCAAAGAACTCATTGGTGACCTTGAGTAAGTCACAGTTTCTCAGCCTCAGATAAAGGCAATCCCCTTTTCAAGAAATCCTGCCAAGAAATCCCCTGATAAGGTTATCAAAAATGGGAAATGACTTGAAGTCACACAAAAGCTTGCATGAAAGAAAAGTTCATTGAACACAGTAGTTTGAACACAGTAGTTGACTGGAGATTTGAACCTTGTATTTCCATTTTTATCCAATTCTTCAAAAACTCAGGGTGGCTTGAATGGTTTCTCCCTCTCCTATTTTATCTTCAGAATTGCATTGTGGGATAAGGTGGTCTGAGGAAGTTCAATTGGCCACGCCATTTAGTGAACACCATAGTTGACTGGAGATTTGAACCTCAATTCCCGTGTTACAAATGTGGTATACTAATCAGTTAACCATGTTGGCTCTGTTCTAGTCTGATTTACTACAGGATAAACCTGTGTAGGATCATTTCAGAGGCACACCTCCTTATCTCTACAAAGGAGGAATTCCTGAAAATTCCAGCCATGCTTTTGCTGATGACTATCTTGGGTTATTCACAGGTCACTCGCTGGGCCATTTGCTCATTCACCCATCAGAGACAACATGCTTGTTCTTGTTTACATGATTGCTGATTCCCCAGATATTTCTAGAGGTGATTAACTCCATTTCAACCTCTGGCAAAACCCTCAGACATATAACAATTCACGCTCTGAAGTGAGCTCAAGGGTTCTTTTTGGAAAATCAAATTGTATTGCATACTTTGTGCCAATGAATTCAGCTGCACAATTTTTAACAACTTTTGTGATGCAGGAATGAGGGATTTGTCCAAGGAAATGTCAGGAATGCTTACCTTTCATACAAAAGATGAGCTTCTGAGAAACAGGCTGATGGGAATGAGGGATATTAAAAAATGCAGCAAAATGTTGAGGTGTCCTTTTGAAAAAATGGTTAACCTCATCACATTTTTTTTAGGCCTGGGGTGGGGTGGGGGGTTTGCACCAAAATACTGATGTGGTTTCTGTCCCACCTTTCCTTTTATTCATTTTTGTTCATTCAAAAAAGTGCAGAAACCATTAAAGCTTTGGGTTGTTGTAGATTTTTTCGGCTATATGGCCATGTTCTAGAGGCACTCTCTCCTGATGTTTCGCCTGCATCTATGGCAAGCATCCTCAGAGGTAGTGAGGTCTGTTGGAACTAGGGAAATTGGGTTTATATATCTGTGGAATGACCGGGGCGGGACAAAGAACTCTTGTCTGTTGGAGCGAGGTGTGAATGTTTCCATTGACCAACTTGATTAGCATTTGATGGCCTGGCAGTTTTTTGCTGTGGCTTGTTAGTGCCTTGGGCAATCTTTTGTTGAGAGGTGATTAGCTGTCCCTGATCTCTGTTGTTTTGCTGTTGTAATTTTAGAGGTTTTTTTTAATAGTGGTAGCCAGATTTTGTTCATTTTCATGGTTTCCTCCTTTCTGTTGAAATTGTCCACATGCTTATGGATTTCAGTGGCCTCTCTGTGTAGTTTGACATGATGGTTGTTGGTGTGGTCCAGCATTTCTGTGTTCTCAAATAATATGCTGTGTCCAGGTTGGTTCATCAGGTGCTCTGCTATCAAAGCTTTTCGTATCAGAGAGAGACCTTTTGGTATGTATTGCTCTTGTGTGAATGAAATAAAAAAAATTACAACCCGAATGGACACAGGATTGAAAAACAACCCCAGTGCATTTTAAACATCTTTTCTGTCTTAGAGTGAGGATGTTTCCAGACTGTTTTCTTAAGTTTCTATACAAGCCAACCCTACAGGCATTCTTATGTTTAGTTTGGCTGCAGAACTGACTTGGTGGCTAGGCAGATATAACTCAGCATTTCTAGACTTTCTATTCTTTGCATACTGCAGTTCATTTTAGAGCAGTAATTCCCAGCCTTTGGTCTTCCCAGTATTTGGAACTTTAACTCCCAGAAGCCTAGTTAGCTTGGCCAATGGTCAGGAATTCTGGAAGCAGAAGTCTGCAACACTAGAAGGCCGAAGGTCGGGAAGCATAGAAGACAGACAGATCAACAAAGTGCAGTGGAACTTTGACTTACGAGCATCCCTACATACGAGCTTTTTGACTTACGAACTGCTCAGGAAGAGAGGGGCCTTGTTGCAGACGGTAGTGGGGAGGTCGAGAGAGAGCCCCTGAAGGGCGGATAGTGGTGAGGAGGCTGAGAGGGAGCCACACAGGGAAGGAAGAAGAAAGGACTTGCATTTGTTTTCGTTCAACCTGTGTCAAATGATCAGGGTACTCTGGATGTTGGGAATAACAATGATGTTTCTGAGGGTCATGTATCTAATGATATTTCTAATGATGAGATTGCTCTAGATGCAGAGAACGACAATGGGATTCCTGTTCAAAGTGTATTTTCTGATGAGAATGTTCCTGAAGGGTTTGGGGATGGTGGTATGGTCCCTGGAAGAGGGCCTGAATTGCTACCAGATAATTACCAGGATTTTGAGCCTGAGAAAAGCTCAGCACCTGGGCCAGCTGCAGAAATTTATGAGCCAGTAGATAGAAGGCATATTTTCAGTCAGCAAAGGCAAACAAACCAATCTGTCCGGCGCTCTGCCAGACTGAGAGAGAGATAGATAACAGAGTCAAGGCCGTTTGGGACATAGAGTAGATTAAGGGATAAAAGTGCCAAGTACAGACTCTATAGTCAGATGAAGCAATGTTGGAATTGAGTTAAGACACTTTCTGGTCCTTGGAAGCTTTGCCTTGGATAGATTCATGTATTAAGTGCTATCATGAGTCAAGTTTTGGAGTTTTTCCTTGGAAGTTTCTGTATTTGCTTTTCATGAACTCTGATGGACTTATTTCGTGGACTATTTGTTTCTGCTTATTTTTCTACCTAATTGGATTTACCTATTTTTATGGAGTGTTTTTTACTGCTACTGCTTTTTAATTATCTTCAATAAACTGCTTGCATTTTTACTCAGCTGTGTGGTGTTTAAAGTCAGAGGGCTCTCCTGGCGTGGAGTGCAACCGCGCTGGGTGAAGCCCCTGAAACCTGTGGGGCAAATGGGTTTAATTTGTTTTATTACCAAGCTCTGGAAGAGCGTAATAGATTAATGGGGAAATTTGCTTTGACATATGAGCAAACTGAGTTACAAGCTTGGTCACAGAACAAATGAAACTCGTATGTCAAGATATCACTGTATATTTTAAGCAAAAATCAGTAAGTAGCAATGTGATTCTCTTGTGTTCAAGCTGTAAAGGTGCTTGCTCATACAACGATTTCCCATTAATACAGCCAATATAAGATGTGAAAATGCCCTCCAACAAGAATGGAAGAAGGAGACTATAACTAGACATTCTATATTATTCAGATTATATTTATCTGAGTAGGAATAATTTTGTTTAATAAACCAGACATATTTGAATGTTGTGGCAAGATGTTTCCGTTTCTGTTTCCCCCACCCCTAATTCCACAGAATAAATGATCAGAACCTTGTCGGTATACTACGGTATACTAGTGGCTGCATTTTAAGCTTTGCACCTGTAGTTGTAGAAGGCAGACAAAATCTGCTGGCTACAAACGATCTTGTGTGCCCGACTTCCTTGATGGTTGAAGCACTCGTGGCCTTTTAATCCCTGCTGCCTTTTCCTATGCTGACATACTGACTTCAGCAGGATTCTGGTCACGGTCTTATTCAAAGCAGCTGAATATAGTGGAAGCTGAAACATCAGGAGGGTAGATTTTGATTGAACCTTAGAAGGAACTTGTTAATAGTAAAAGAGGTGGTGAGTTCTCTTTCTCTGGACAGCTACTTGTTCTGATACTTCAGCTGGATTTTCTGCACTTGATGGTCTTGTAGAATCCCTTCTAATTCTATAATTCTACACTTCTGTCTAAACACAATGTTCAAATATTTCTTTTTTGGAGGCAGTGGTAGTGATTAGTCATCATTCTAATAAATATTTATCTTTTATGCGAGTATCTGCATCCGTTTGAGATTCAGGTCTGATGAAAACTGCATGTATGTTTATATTTGTATGTATGCATATTTAAATGCATACACACTAGACATGTAATGCTTGAAATTGCACATATCACTGAACACAGAAGGGATGGGACCTGCATGTAACCCATGTACTCAACCACTGGGCCATAGTTCTTCTCTGACCTAAGACAATATATATCTGCCCTCTTTTTAAAGCCAACAGGGAAGGTGAAGCTTGACATGTGGGCAATGCCATTTCCTAGAGCACTGCTTCTTCAATTATGGGTCCTGACTTCAATCAATCAGTCAATCAATCAATGTTGGGGTCTCAAAAATGGGCAGCAGTAAAGGGTTTCTGAAGCTCACCTAGTGGTTGTTGTAGACATCTATATGAATCTGTTGTACAGGGTTTACAGCAATGGTTCCCAACCTGTGGGCCATGGCCCACTAGTAGGCCATGAGACCTAACATAAGGTCCGCAGCTGGGGGTGCATGCCGTTGTTGGAGGAGAGCGAAAGAGAGAAAGAAAGGGAGAGAAGGAAGGAAGGAGGCCAGCACCGTTGCCCAACCAATTTTTTTCTTGGTGTCTTTGTTTTTAGGTCTGTTCCTGGGTCATTTGGGGTGCTGATTCAGAAAATTGCATTTGCAAGCAGGTGGTGACTACTGGGTGGCATATGTTCTGGATCGGAAACTAGAGCATGTGGTCTATCCAATGGAATTTTCTGAATCAGCACCCCAAATAACCAAACTAAAGTTGATCAAAAACTGATTCATAACCCTTTTGGTACTAATGTTGGAAAGTGGGCCCTGGTCAGAGTGGTCCCTGGTCAAAAAAATTTGGGAACCACTGGTTTACAATGTATTCAGCAGAAGATGCTTCAGCTGTACTTCATCAAAAGGAAAGTCAGCCTGTTTAGACAGTAAAAATGTATTGGGCAGAAGGTTTGAATGGAAAAAGTTTTTTAAAATCTGACCTAGTGCTCATCTACTTTTAAAAAAGCCACCCTTCCTAAGCAAAACAATACAAGGACAATGATTTAACAGGGAGAGAGGGAAACCCAAGAAACAGGAGCAATTTGTAGGAAATTATGGTAGATGGACCATGCTGTATGTAAGTGGGTAATGTTTTGGAACTTGACTGGAAATGGAAAATCAAAAGGGGTAGATTTAACTTAGAAATGGCCAAAAGTAAAGACCTGTAAGGACATAAATATACTGACTTGTTTTGAACTGGAAGTAAAACATCTAAAAGAGAGATAAAACTACTCCACTTGGACTCTGGAGCAGTGTGAATGCATCTTTTGCATGGAAAGAGATTTTACTGCAGTTTTGAGTGTCTACTACAAATGCATGGAAATATTTATCTTATTGGTGTGACATTGTTTTACATCCTTTTCCAAGCCTGACAAAGTAGTATTGATATAATTGCGTGCAGCTCATCCCTCTTGTCTATTTATATCCTGTAAGAACAACAGGCATCTTAATAATTCTTTTTGGAATATTGATGTTTTAGAAATGAAAACCCTGGCAGGAGAATTCCATTGGCAATGGAAATTCTTTGTGAAGGATAGTACTAACCATCACACAGGGAAGCCCATGTAAATGCTACTGGGGATCAAACACTGAAATGTATATGAATAATATATTAGTGGATATACAGAACATATAATTAAAATTAAAATAGGAGAGCATATTGAAAAAATATTTAAGCAGAATGGTGGGGAACACAGCAGAGATTCACATATGTTGCTTGTTTCCTGGGCACTCTTGATACACTGCCAGCTCATAATAGAGCTCCATTTTGGAGGAAGAAAGATATTCCAAAAGTAGGGGGAAAAACATTTTCTTCATCTTCTTGGCAGACTTCATAAGCACAAGAGGAACCTGGCACACAAAAGTTTAGAACACAATCAGAACCCGACCCATTTAGTGCTAAAAAAACCCCCCTCGTCATACGTTTCAACATTTCACAGATGAAATATGGTCAAGATGGCAAAGGTATGATCTAAATGGCAGAATTTATTAAATAAGAAGAACATAGAAGCTAGGAAAGGCTGCAGCTGTTTTCTTTGCCTAAGTCTGCAGGGAAGGGCAAGATCCAGTGTTTTCTTTTTCTTTCTTCCATTGAGTTAACAGAGCACAAGCCACTATTTTCACCTCACTTTGTATCACTTGAATAAACTAAGGACAAAGAAACGAAGTGGGATGAAGAGAGAGAAACCAGGGCATTTTAAGAGCAGTTGAAAAAATAGGGTGGCAGATCATTAATTGAGATGGTTGCTCCCAAATTGAGACAGATGGAGGAGATGGAGGGCTGGGCTTTAGCACAGCTGGTTAATCACCAGGAGGAATTGTTGTTGTTCAATCGTTCAGTCATTTCTGACTCTTTGTGACCTCATGGACCAGCCCACGCCAGAGCTCCCTGTCAGCTGTCACCTCCCCCAGCTCCTTTAGAGTCAAGCCAGTCACTTCAAGGATGCCATATATCCATCTTGCCCTTGGTTGGCCCCTCTTCCTTTTTCCTTCCATTTCCCCCAGCATCATTGTCTTCTGTAAGCTTTCCTGTCTCCTCATGTTGTGGCCAAACTACTTCAACTTTGTCTCTAATATTCTTCCCTCCAATGAGCAGACGATCAGGAGGAATACATCTTACCAATCGGAAGTTTGGCAGTTTGAAGGCCAGGTCAGGGTTAGAACCCGACCTTCAGCCCAGCTTACTGCCTACCTTAGCAGTTCGAAAACAGCTGTGTGCTGTGAGTAGAGAAATTAGGCACAGCTTAAGCAGGGAGGTATTTTACGGCACCATAAAGAAATACCAGAATATTGCTGGCTATCAAAGGAAGGAGGAAATCTGTGATTAAGGCTCTTTGTCATAGAGGATGGTGCGACAGCACCCTCCTGTGGCCAGAATCGAGCAGAACCTTGAGGACGTCGAAGCCAGCACAATACCTCTATCTATTGTCTGCCCTGTCTGTATAATGGCATTGAATGTTTGTCATGTATGTGTTCTGTGATCCACCCTGAGTCTTCTTCGGGGGAGAAGGGCAGAATATAAATACTGTAAATAAATAAATAAGCAATGGGAGGTCCAGGGGTTCCCTTCCCCACTTCTTTATTCTTTTTCTACATTGCAGTTTGCGTAGGGTGGTAAAAGATTAGTCTACGGATCTGGGATTCTGAGTTTAACAAGCTGCATGTCTTGAAGCTGCTCTAAGTTGGTACTGAATTAGGCATAAGTACTGGAAGAGCTTCCATTCAAACTGGAGCAGCTGTTGGACATTTGAATCCAAAGTGAATTTATCAGATGGTTTGAGATATATGTGTAAATTTAATTTGGCTTCTCTCTGTATGTTGTCATGACAGTGGCAAGGGATTGGGAACATGTGTGCATTTGCTTTACTTTGCTTTTCTCTGAGGCTGAGAGATTGTAATTTGGTTACCAAGGGGATTTCTGTGGCTGAGCAGAGATTTGAATCCTGTTCAGTGGGATCTTATTCCAGTGCTCTAATCATTATACCACTGTGTCCTCCCTTTTTCCGACTGCACCCCAATTCAAATGGCTTTTGCCCTTGACAGTGCATTAGACAAGAAAGAAAGTGCAACTCAGGAGCACTAACCTTGGTAAAAGCAATTTGATATGTAAGACTAAGGAGAACCGTTTTTCCAATATGCTTTGAGTGTTGCAAAGAAATCCTTCAAGAATGAGCTTTATGGGAGAGAAACCTTTCTCTTACAAATGGTTTCCACATAAGACGTATAGCTTGTTTATAAATGGGTTATTTGGGCACTACTTCCTTTTGTGTGTGAGTGTGTGGGAGTTAACCCCAGTAACCTGAAACACACAACAGTGACATTTGGTTTATGGCCTGCTTCCTTTTCTTCTAGAAACCGCAGCAAATGTTCCAGGCAATCGAGCCAGTTTCGTTAGGGAGCTCCATTTCACTTTCTTGTGTCTGTTTTCTGTCTTTTGATTTTTATGCTGCTCAGTTGTTCTTTGATTGTGAGATGCCCTTCCTTTTTACTTAATGCCTTTAATGTCTGTATTTTTTACCTTCTTCCCCACCCCTTCTCACAAAGGCCAAGAAACACCAGGTCTTCCTAACAGAGACGTGTGAAAACAACATGAAAGAGCTGGAGTTAGTCTTGGACAGCTTTACTGTGTCAGGCCAGCGGACAGCAGGTTAGTTGAAGGTATGAAATGACAGATGCATCTGTCAATGTTCCAAAGTCACTCCATTGTGGGAATTCTGCAGATGCCTCTTGCATTCCCTCTTCTCAACATGCTTTGATTTGATGACATGATAAGAGCGGTTCTCACAGCAGTCGAGTGGCCTCGCTAGCTGAGACAGGGTGACCGGATGCGGACCTGCTGTTGTCAGCCCCAACTTTTGATTTACAAGTGTTGGGCTGTATGCGATCGGTCAAGAAAGGGCTCTCTGGCTGTGTTCTCAATCCAACTGAGAAAGAAGTCCTTACAGTATGCCTACAAGGGGAACAGATGTTTTGGACTGAAGTGAGCCAAATTCGGAGGCAACCTTCAGCTACGTAAAGGTCATCTATTCAACAAAGGTTATGTAGGACACCAAGTATAACACATCACTCTTTGCAGTGTTACTTTGAAGTCAGCCGAGGGGGTAATCATTACATCCATGGCAACATAAATTCCACCACAAGTGGTATGCAGAAGTGACCTCTCCCTCTTCGTTGTCTGTCATGTAGTGTACATAAGCCAATGTAAGGAAGTGCAGGAAGGGCAAAGTATCTAATCCTTCAAAACAAAACAAAACACTTTATATTTTGGGTGATCCCTTTCTTCTGAATTCTCTTGAGATTTGTTTTTGGGATCTTGTAATTAAATTATTTTGCACTGCACAGCACCCTCTCTTGTTGATTTCTGCTGCATATAGAAAAAAGGGATTTCAAGAGAGAAAGCCAAAGGGCTATTAAGTACGAAATAACCAAGCTCTCCAAAGAGGTACAGAATGTATGCAATTGTCTGTTTTTCACAAAAGTAAAGAAGACAATGCACACTAGTTATTATTGTATTAGAAAACTGTATCAAACTGCCCACCTCCTCAAATAGTAATAATATAGAAATGTCGATCCACCGTTCAGCAGTGGAACTCTCTGCCCCGGACTGTGGTGGAGGCTCCTTCTTTGGAAGTTTTTAAACAGATGGATGGCCATCTGTTGGTGGTCCTTTGAGTGCAATTTTCCTGCTTCTTGGCAGGGGGTTGGACTGGATGGCCCATGAGGTCTCTTCCAACTCTATGATTGGAAGAGACCTCATTGGCCACATAATGAGAAGACAGGAAAGCTTGGAGAAGACAATGATGTTGGGGAAAATGGAAGAAAAAAGGAAGAGGGGCCGACCAAGGGCGAGATGGATGGATGGTATCCTTGAAGTGACTGGCTTGGCCTTGAAGGAGCTGGGGGTGGCCACAGCGGACAGGGAGCTCTGGTGTGGGTTGGTGCATGAGGTCACAAAGAGTCGGAAGCGAATGAATGAATAAACAGCAACAAAGACATGTTTGTGACTCAGGTATTGCCTGTACTTTACAATTAAGTTCACAATGTATAGTAAAGCAGAGAATTTCTCGGTAAGAAAAACGCCAATACTGTTTTTACAAAGAGTTTGGAAGCGGGAGCTTCTCCACAAAAAAACTAGGGATTTGCTTACTGTTCCTTATGTAGTTCGGCTGTTGTTTGGCTTTCCAATCTAAATGAGTATCAGTGGAATTGCCATTAACAGTTTAGTGTTTATGAAACAATGGAATAGAGGATTAGAATTCAGCCTGCGTTGAGCAGTGAAAGGGAGGAGAATAAGGTGGAGACAGAAGGACAAAGTGTTTTGTGGCCTCAGGAACTTTATCTTTTGAAACTCCCCTCCTCTTTGGCATGAACATGGAGTAAAGGTTTTGAACTGAGCATTCTGGAACAACTTTGTTAGGAGAGAGGTTTTGGCAAGGAAAGCTGGCCGTCTGGAGAAGAGAACCAAAACAATACAAATAAAATCTGAGAATAATTATTGATAGGAAACGTTTTCCTTTTTTGTGGGCGTATCATTTTTTGTTTCAGAGTTGGAATTTGGTTGTCTGTTTGTGGCCATGGGGAAAGAGGTGATTTGTAAAAGATACCTTATCAAAGTGCTCTGAGATTAGTCTCTTGTTTCCTATCATCCTTCTCCCCCCTTCGTTCACTTGGAACCAACTTTTGTGTCAACAAGGGAAGCAAATTTTAGGATGTCTTGAGGCGGAATGAAATTAGATTTAGTAGGTTAAATTGACATTCTGCTCTGGTGGCTTAGGTTCGTCATCCCAAAAGTGTGGTATGTTTTAATATGGAAAAGCAAAAAACGAAGATGTGGTTTGGCTACATATAATTAAAAGATGATAGCCAACTCTTTCTTGTGGGGGGAGGAAGCATGTTATTCTCAATTGGCAATCTCTATGGAAGTGATCCAGGAGTACAGGTCACTCACTCAGAGCTGGGGAACTTACTTTTCTGTACTACAACTTCCAGAGTACTACTGCCAACCTCACCATGGATATTCTGGCGGTTGTAGTGCAAAAAACACTTTAAAACAATACAACAATTAAAATGAAGAACAACTTTAACAAATATAAACGTATTAGTATTTCAGTGGGAAGTGTGGGCCTGCTTTTGGCTGATGAGATAGGATTGTTGTTGTTGTTGTTGTTGTTGTGTGCTTTCAAGTTGTTTCAGACATAGGTTGACCCTGAGCGAGGGCCAGGTAAATGACCTTGGAGGGCCGTATCCTGCCCCCAGGCCATAGTTTGAGGACCCCTGAACTGGAACATTGTCATTTAGTTGAACTCTGTATTTCAATAGTGCTTGAGATTGTGCCTCAAACACACAGCCATGTGTGTTTGACCTTTGGAACCCACCTTAAAAGCCAGTCATCTGGAATGATAGAGGTCTGTTCTAGCGGATCATATGACCAGCCCCTTTCTTCCAAACCTTTCCCCAGCCCTGGTGCCAGTTTTGCAATGTTTAGCTTACTGGTAGAGGAGACTTCATCTCTAAATTGCCAATTATCTTTTAAATATGGGTTTCAGAGTCATTTTAGTTGTGGCAATAGTGTCATGATTGCAGAAGAGAATGCAAAGCAGTTACAATGTCCTATACCTAACTTATGACATCATAATTCACTAACAGTATGCTTTCATGTATTTCTTATACCTAATTTTGCTTGGAGCTGCCACTCCTAAAAATTTCATCAAAGAGAAGCATCATACCCTAGATACTTTCCAGCTTTTTAAAAAAAATCTATTTATTGCATTTATATCCTGCCTTTCCATCTGGAAGCTGAAACTACTTACAGGAAGCTCCCAGAAAGCCTCTTAACCCAGCTAAGGCCCAAGTACCTTCAAAAGTGTAATGGCATTAAATACCTTCAGTTAATCTTCTCCAGCCAGTTTTTATTCGTTTCATCTCCATTGGTTGTTATGCTCATGGTCTTTGGTGACATTATTCGTTCCCCAGATAAAATCTTTGTGCCAATAACTGGCTTCATTGGCTTGTTATTGTCCTGTTCACTGTATATATTCAAGATTTTCTCACATGTTTAAAGCATGCCCCACTTGTACTGTGCACATAGAAACACAAGAGGTTTCCTTATACAGAATCAGCTAACTAAGGGCCCTTCCACACAGCCATATAACCCACAATACTATGGCAGAAAATCCCACAATATCTGCTTTGAACTCCCGCTACGTGAGCTCCCGCTATATTAGCCCCAGCTTCTACCAACCTAGGTAGGTAGTCCCCTGACATTAAGTCCAGTCATGTCTGACTCTGGGGTGTGGTGCTCATCTCCATTTCTAAGCCGAAGAGCCAGCGTTGTCCGTAGACACCTCCAAGGTCATGTGGCCGGCATGACTGCATGGAGCGCCGTTACCTTCCCGCCGGAGCGGTACCTATTGATCTACTCACATTTGCATGTTTTCGAACTGCTAGGTTGGCAGAAGCTAGGGCTGACAGTGGAAGCTCACGCCGCTCCCTGGAATCGAACCTGTGACCTTTCGATCAACAAGCTCAGCAGCTCAGTGCTTTAACCCACTGCGCCACCGGGGGCTCCAACCTAGCAGTTCGAAAATGTGCAAATATGAACAGATTAATCTTTTTTTTATTCTGTGTGTTTTAAATGGTTTCATTTTTAACAACCTATCTATTGTATTTTTACCTCTATGTTGTACTCTGCCTAGAGCTTTGGGGAGAGGTAGATGAGAAACAAATATATTATTATTATTAATATCATCATCATCATCACCATCATTATTATTAGTAGTAGTATCTGGAATACCCTATCTAATGGCTCTTCCATCACTGCTCTTATATTGCTTCTGTGTATTCATTGGTTGGGCTTCCTTGTATGTCTTCAGAAGACGGGGAATGAATCTCAAATTATGAGGTTTGGTGGAGGAAGGCACACCCTCTAAAGTCCCAGTTTAGCTTACAGTTGTTTGCATCTGACTCTTCTGCTTGTTAGCATATTGCAGAGGATGCTCTTCCCATATCGAACAGCAGAAGACATCCCTTTCAATGCAGACTGCCCAACAGCAAAAGCTTCTAGTTATGTCTCATCTGTCCCAGTCAGATTAGGCAATAGCCATGACTTTGGGTTCATACAATCATAATATTGGACTAGTAAAGATCAGCTTCTGATGAGGTCAAGCCAATTAAAGCAGAGGTCAAGCTCCAACAGGGTAGAGGCTAAGTAGAAAACACCCTGGGGAGCCATGTTAAAAACATATGAAAGTAACCAAATCAGAATGCATACAGAGGAGAAAAATTCAAATATTTGTCCAATACAAACCTGCACCGAATCTTAATTAGAGCTGCTACTTGGTCTTGGTTGTTAGTTGTAGAAAAGCCTCTTTATTTACAAGTGTCTAGCTTTTCTTCACTTAGCTGCTAAGGAGAGTGTGTTTCTCTGCTAGGACAACTGGGTTGAAATCCTGAAGGTTGGAACGGACCAGCATTATCTCTTGCAGGTGCAAGCCAAATAAGGTGGTCTTGGGCTGATGTTTTCAGAGTGGTGTGGATATCCAGGGGTATCTGAGAACCCCATTTGATGAGACGTCTGAATGCAAAGCGAAAAGGGACACATTCTGGAAAAGAAAGATCTTGGAATGACATAGATCCAATTTGTACTTTCTGAGTTCTGTAGCCCTGTCTCCAAAAGTGGGGTTGAATCCCCTCTTGGGGTTACAGGAGGAGATGGTAGTCTGTGAGTACTGTTCTGTTCTTCCCACAAATAGAGTTAGGAACTCAGATGTTAGGCAGATTTTTTTGTCATGTCAGGACTGACTTCAGAAACTACAAGTCGCTTTTGGTGTGAGATAATTGGCCATCTGCAAGGATGTTGCCCAGGGGACGCCCTGATGTTTTGATGTTTTACCTCGCATGGAGAGCTGGAGCTGATAGAGGGAGCTCAGTCGCGCTCTTCCCGGATTCAAACCTCCGACCTATCGATCTTCAGTCCTGCCGGCACAAGGGTTTAACCCATTGCACCACCGGGGGCTCCATTAGGCAGATAAAACCATTTTTTTTTTTCTACAACAAAACAACAAAACTTCATTTATATACCGCTCTATCTCCCCGAGGGGACTCAGAGCAGTTTCCAAGTAACATCATCAATACATACAAAGTAAACAACATAAACATAAAATTAACAAGACTATATAAGCATTAAAAAATCACAATAGCACATATATATTTAAAATAATCCTGCCTGTTCAAGGCAATTTAAAAGGCAGATAGAACCACACGTTAAGCCATTTAATAGATACCTCACTCTCAGCCTTTATTTTTGAGTCTATTTTTAATGGCAAAAGAACTAGAAAAATATTTTAGGTCTCCAGGTATTCTTTGGTAAGAGGTCCTTCATTTCAGTAAGATTTGTTATAATCAATGGTTTCATATATTCACGTGATATCGGAGTTGCATATGGACGCAATATTTTGTGAGATATACAGCATCTTGCCTATTTCTTCCATTCAGACGTCCCACAGATGTCTGCGTGTATAGGAGCTAAGAGTGTTTCAAGTTTAGACCAGCGTGGGATTGGATTTTTAAAGATTTAACAATGTGAGCCTTTTTGGTGTAATGATATGACTCTGGAGATCAGGGTTCAAAACTTTGCTCAGCCATAAAACTCACTGAGTGACCCTAACCAAGTCACACATTCTCAGCCACAGAACACTCTGTGATAGGCTCATGTTAGGGTATCTAATATCATTTAAAGGCATACCGCAACAACAATGTTTTGAGTTTAAAACTTTTAGTGTGGGATTGGGTTTTTAGAAAACCAATGAGGCAATTTCTTCTCTAGTGGGAAAAGATGCCAACATTTGCAAGTGATATTTAATTGAGTTATCTTATGGATATTACAGCTTAACCATGTGGATGTGCTTTAAAATAGCCACAAGAATAATCAGCTACCACCATTACTACCAAACTATTCAGTATTTTGATCTCATTCTGAGCTGAGATTATTAGAATGGTAATTGCTATGGTAGTCTGATTTCCTCCTCTTCCTCGGTTGCCTCTCCTCTCAGGCAGACGTATTGCTTTTAATGAAGTGGCCATGGGTTTGAATTATACTGCGATGTACTGTCATAAGTCTTCAGAACAGGATTTGTTTAGTGGCCCGTCCAAACTAGGCCCATGGGACAAGACTTGTATACTCACTATATTTATGAATAGTTGAGTTCCCGGTGGTGCAATGGGTTAAACCCTTGTGAAGACCAATAGGTTGCAAATTCGAATCCGGGGAGAGCACAGATGAGCTCCCTCTGTCAGCTCCAGCTCCCTATGTGGGGACATGAGAGAAGCCTCCCACAAGGATTGTAAAACATCAAAACATCTGGGTGACTCTGGGCAACGTCTTTGCAGACAGCCAATTCTCTCACACCAGAAGCGACTTGCAGTTTCTTAAGTCGCTCCTGACACAGAAATGAAATCACATTGCTGGAGCCCCCGGTGGCGCAATGGGTTAAATCCTTGTGCCGACAGGACTGAGGACCGACAGATCAGAGGTTCGAATCCGGGGGGAGCACAAATGAGCTCCCCATGTGGGGACATGAGAGAAGCTTCCCACAAGAATGGTAAAACATCTCCTGGGCAATGTCCTTGCAGATGGCCAACTCTTTCACACCAGAAATGACTTGCAGTTTCTCAAGACGCTCCTGACACACACAAAAAAGGGGGGGGGGAAAGGGTGGGACAAGATGTGTGTTGTTGTTCATTCGTTCAGTCGTCTCCGACTCTTCGTGACCTCATGGACCAGCCCACGCCAGAGCTCCCTGTCGGCCGTTACCACCCCCAGCTCCCTCAAGGTCAGTCCAGTCCCTTCAAGGATGCCATCCATCCATCTTGCCCTTGGTCGGCCCCTCTTCCTTTTGCCTTCCACTTTCTCCAGCATAATTGTCTTCTCTAGGCTTTCCTGTCTCCTCATGATGTGGCCAAAGTACTTCAACTTTGTCTCTAGTATCTTTCCCTCCAGTGAGCAGTCGGGCTTTATTTCCTGGAGGATGGACTGGTTGGATCTTCTCGCGGTCCAAGGCACTCTCAGCACTTTCCTCCAGCACCACAGCTCAAAAGCATCTATCTTCCTTCGCTCAGCCTTCCCTAAGGTCCAGCTCTCACATCCGTAGGTGACTACAGGGAATACCATGGCTTTGACTAGGCGGATCTTGGTTGCCAGTCTGATGTCTATACTCTTCACTATTTTATCGAGACTGGACATTGCTCTCCTCCCAAGAAGTAAGCGTCTTCTGATTTCCTGGCCACAGTCTGCGTCTGCAGTAATCTTTGCACCTAGAAATATAAAGTCTGTCACGGCCTCCACGGTTTCTCCCTCTATTTTCCAGTTGTCAATCATTCTTGTTGCCATAATCTTGGTTTTTTTGACGTTTAGCTGCAACCCGGCTTTTGCGCTTTCTTCTTTCACCTTGATTAGAAGGCTCCTCAGCTCCTCCTCGCTTTCGGCCATCAGAGTGGTGTCATCTGCATATCTGAGGTTGTTAATGTTTCTTCCAGCAATTTTCACCCCAGCTTTGCATTCATCCAGCCCCGCACATCGCATGATGTGTTCTGCATACATGTTAAAAAGGTTGGGTGAGAGTATGCAGCCTTGCCGTACGCCTTTCCCAATCTTGAACCAGTCTGTTGTTCCGTGGTCAGTTCTTACTGTTGCGACTTGGTCCTTGTACAGATTCCTCAGGAGAGAGACAAGGTGGCTTGGTATGCCCATCCCACTAAGAGCTTGCCACAATTTATTATGATCCACACAGTCAAAGGCTTTAGAATAGTCAATGAAGCAGAAGTAGATGTTTTTCTGAAACTCCCTGCCTTTCTCCATTATCCAGCGGATATTGGCAATCTGGTCTCTCGTTCCTCTGCCTTTTCTAAACCCAGCTTGAACATCTGGCAACTCTCGCTCCATGTATTGCTGGAGTCTTCCTTGCAGGATCTTGAGCATTACCTTACTGGCATGAGAAGTAAGGGCCACTGTACGGAAGTTTGAGCAGTCTTTCGCATTTCCCTTTTTTGGTATGGGGATATAAGTTGATTTTTTCCAGTCTGATGGCCATTCTTGTGTTTTCCATATTTGCTGGCATATGGCATGCATCACCTTGACAGCATCATCTTTTAAGATTTTAAACAGTTCAGCTGGGATCCCGTCGTCTCCTGCTGCCTTGTTGTTAGCAATGCTTCTTAAGGCCCATTCAACCTCACTCCTCAGGATGTCTGGTTCTAATTCATTCACCACACCGTCAAAACTATCCTCGATATTATTATCCTTCCTATACAGATCTTCTGTATAGTCTCGCCACCTTCTCTTGATCTCTTCAGCTTCTGTTAGGTCCCTGTCATCTTTGTTTCTTATCATACCAATTTTTGCCTGAAATTTACCTCCAATGTTTCTAATTTTCTGGAAGAGGTCTCTTGTCCTTCCTATTCTGTTGTCTTCTTCCACTTCCATGCATTGCTTATTTAAAAATAGTTCCTTATCTCTTCTGGCTAACCTCTGGAATTGCGCATTTAACTGGGCATATCTCCCCTTATCCCTGTTTCCTTTTGCTTTCCTCCTTTCTTGGGCTACTTCCAGTGTCTCAGCAGACAACCATTTTGCCTTCTTGGTTTTCTTTTTCTTTGGAACGTACTTTGTTGCCGCCTCCTGAACAATGTCGCGGACTTCTGTCCATAGTTCTTCTGGGACTCTGTTTACTAAATCTAGTCCTTCAAATCTGTTCTTCACTTCCACTGTATATTCGCTAGGAATGTTAGTGAGATCATATCTAACTGGTCTGTGTATTTTCCCTGGTCTCTTTAGTTTTATTCTAAATTGGGCAATAAGAAGTTCGTGATCTGAGCTACAGTCAGCCCCAGGTCTTGTTTTCACCGACTGGATGGATGTCCGCCACCTTTGGCTGCAAAGGATGTAGTCAATCTGATTTCGGTGTTGACCATCTGGTGAGGTCCATGTATAAAGCCGTCTTTTAGGTTGTTGGAAGAGAGTATTCGTTATACACAGCGAGTTTTCCTGGCAAAATTCTATCAGCCTGCGTCCCGCTTCATTTTGTTCTCCCAGACCATGCTTGCCTGTGATCCCAGTTGTCACTTGACTTCCCACCTTGGCATTCCAGTCTCCTGTGATGAAAATAATGTCTCTTTTTGGTGTATTATCCAGTAGGTCCTGCAGATCCTCATAGAACATAGAACAAGATGTGTATACTCACTATATTTATGAATAGTGGGGATCCTAGAATTATAGCTTGGAGGTCTAGGGAAGACAAGACCAGTATGATCAATGCTTCCAGGAGTTCAAATGGCTTGAATTATTCACTTGAGTTTTGTATCTCAGTTTTTGTGTATAGTGCAAGAAAAGAAATAACATTCAGGATTAGGTTTCAACTGCTTTATGTTGCACCCAGGCATAATAGGAAGTCCTGTATTCCTTGGCATAGCTGTGAGAAAGAAGATTTCTTTGCAAACTATATGACTGATCATGAAGCAACAAAAGTATGGATGTAGTACATTTTAAAAACACATGGTTGTTTTGTTTGGAGCATTTCTTTTTTCATTGAAGCATAGACTTCCAGTCATTAGATGCCTTTAAAATATGATCGGAGATGGGCCTCATAATGTGCAGGAAAACAAATCGGAGTTAATATTTTCATGCGGTGAGCTACAGCTAAAGAGAGAGAATTTTCTTCAGCTTCATTTGATATTAAAGAACCGATACACTCGTATGCCTTGGAGAAAACACAGTGGTTGTTCAACATTCTGTATTGTCACTGGAGCCCAACTAATTTAAATATCTCTGTTGCTCTTGGAGAAGTTTGCTGTCTGTGTTCAACTCGGAGGGCTTTGTTTTGATTCTGTATTTTTCTTCAGGCATTCGCAAGGACAAAGATAAACCTCCAAGCTTCACTCTTGTCCTTGAGACTTTGAGGCGTACCTTGACAGATTACCAGAACAAGCTGGAAGATGCATCTAATGAGGTAACACTTGCACTGTTTGGCTCCACACACATAGCCTTCGGCCCCCAATAGTCGAGATTCCTGGCTTGTTACAGAGGTCAAAACTCTGGGAATGTTGTGTTGACAGCTTCACACATAAGAAAAAGAAATAATCTTTTGTCACTGTTCTTCCTCTAAGCTTGCCCTATGGTCATGATTCACTTAAACTTAGGAAATTGTTTAGCCGTGTTCTTTTTTTTACAGTGTACTGTTTATACTGACCAATTATTTTTAGTACCTAACACACGCATACCTGATGTTTTCTATCCATGATTTTTTAACGCTTTATCATAAATGTATAGTATAAAATCATGCTCAGGGCACCTAATATGTGTTTAAATCCAGTATAACTGATGAGTACAAATGCATGTTCAGAATGGGAAAAATATGCTAGCAGAAAAATATATATTCATTTTAGTTAGTTTTTTGTTTTCCTGCTTTATTAATATAATTAAAACAGAAATTAGAGTTTTAAATGTCTCACAGTGTTTAAAAATACCATTTTTGTTTAGTATTCATTGGATAGTTTACTGTGTACATAAACATATGTACCTGGATTGCTGCTCAATTTATTAGCAAGGGATTTACTTTTGAGTAGATACGTAGTTCTGTGATGAATTGGGATGTGAAGTACACTGGACATATACTTCTAAGTTAATTGCTATCTAGTTTTACCAGATCTCTCGTCCTGAGGTTTAACACGTTTGCATTGAACATCTACCATATATACACTCATTTATATGTCAAACTCATATATAAGTCCAGGGCAGATTTTGGGACCAAAATGATGGATTTTGATATGACCTGTGGATAAGGTTGGATCATTCTGTGGCGAGGAGAAAGCACTAATGCCACCTTGGGGATAGCTGTCCTGGCAGCCACTATTTCCCCACTCAGGCATTCAAAGTGGTGCCACGGTGGAGAGAATAGAAGAGTCAGTGCTTCCTTTAGGTTTTCTCAGGATGGATTAAGCTTTTTTCCTTTTACCACATTATACAGAGAAGGGGATGTTCTTTTTTTAAAGTAAGAGTTAAAGTACAGTACTTACCTTGATCTATGAATAAGTCAACCTAGGTGTTTGGTGTGATTTTTTGACCAATATTTCTAGACATATACATCAATATACAGTAGAACCTTGACTTAAAGAGCATCCAACCCAAGAGTGATTTGAGTTAAGAGCTGTTGCTTGACCTGGGTTTGCTTTGACATATGAGCAGGGTTTGAGTTAAGAGCTAACGCAAGAGGGAGCACTAGCACAAGAGTACAGGGCTTGATAAGAGCAGGAAATAGGAGCAGGAAGTGGGATTCAAAGTGTGCTATAAGACAAAATATTAATAGACAAAGGGAGATAATTAAAAAAACAGGACGGTCCATTTGAAAAAGTGATAGGAAAATGTCTGAGAGATGAGAAAAAAGTGGCAGGAGACTTGTACGAACAGATTATAACACTAAAAGAAGAAATAATAGAGGAAATATTTCAAATGTGGAGAAGGGATATGGAAATTGAGAGAGAAGACATCCAAAGGGAAATAAATATAGCAAAAGAAAAACAATGTACTAACGGAAGTAAGAAGGAAAATGCTCCAAAATTGGTACAGGACTCCTGCACAACTTTCACATTTTTTTTACCAGGGGTAAAAAATGTGGAAATAACAAATTGTAAATAGAACAATATAGATAAAATAGAGAATGTTATAATAATTAAGAGTATGTGGAATCCAGTTAGTAATTACTTAGGTAATTCCTGACTGGAGTGGAAAAATTGAGATTAAGACTGATATTGAGATTAAGACTGATATTACAAATGTAATTTCTGTAGTTTATAGTACAAAGAGTTTGACCAAGGGGAAAGGTGGAGGATGAGAAACAATAAAATAAATAAATAAATAAATAAATATTTTAAAAAGAGAGTACAGAGTTTCAAGGGAGCAGCCTCTGTGCCTCATGCTCTTGTCCGCTTTGGGAGTTTGCTGTCTGCTTTGCTTTTGCCCACTTTGAGGAATTTTGGGTTACAAGATTTTGTGTGGTTTTTATTCTTGGTATGTTTGGCCTCATGAAGAGAGAGAGAGCAAGAGAAGGAGGGAGGCTGAAATGAGTACAGTATGAAGACAATGTTGCTTCTGGCTCTTCACTTTGTGCTTCCTTGCCACAACTTTGTGCTTCTACCGTTGTGGTACAACTTTAAAGTTGATATTTCTTTTTTATTGTTCAAAGTGAATATGCAGGGGGACTGGAACATATTAATAGCATTTCAATGGAAAAATTTGCTCTGAGATAAGAATGATTTGAGTTAAGAGCTCAGTCACCGAACGACTTAAACTCTTAACTCAAGGTATCACTGTATAGGATAGCTACTTGCAAGAATTCATGAGTTGCAATTATAATTGGATATAGCAAGGCAAAATCAAACTGGAATAATTTTAAAGAAATTATTTTTTTTAGCCATAATTGAAACATTTGATGGATTGTAATATTAAAAGTGCAGTTAATATTCGGAAGAGTAAACCTCAATTAAACCATTTTGTGCCATCTTTGCTTATTCTAGTGAAAGTATTATCATGCATATTTGTACATAGCCACCATTACAAGGTTTCTTCCATTGACAACCCACATGTTTAGCTGTCTTCTGAGGCCTAGAGGAGGCACACGATACTGACTGCAAATTGTTGTTTGAGAGGGTGAATGTCACCTGATCTTCAGCACAACGGAAAAGTCGACTCAGCAGGCTTTGGCTTAGGAACATGTTTTGTTGTGAAGCGATGCCAGAGACAGCAGTGGGGAGACCAAAGGGGTGGGTGTTAAGAAAGCAGAAAGAGTATTCTGTCAGCAAGAAGAATGAACTGTCAAGAAAAATAAATCGCAAGCAGTGCAGGTCCAACTGATGACCTGCCACAAGACTTCCCAGTAGGGCTGCATGTGCCCGACCCTGAAGTTGTCATACAGAGCTTGAGACCACCGAGTGCCCTCCTGATATGCAGATGGGGCAGCTCCATGCCCTCCTTTGCATTTCCTTGTTGATCGCACTGCTGTCTCTTGGCTTTTCTTCCTCTCTCTTAGATGTAATTAACAATAAAACCTTCAGATACTTTTAAAAAAAAAGACACACTCTAAGGCGCTTTCATTAAAAAATTAGTTTCTTTTATACACACTATAATTTCTTGAGCTTGTTAGTGTGTATTTATCTGCTAAAACTACACATAGGTCAAAGTTGCTCTTCCTATTAAGATAATTTGGATGTGTATATAAATGGCAATTTAGCTCATTTTATTCATAATAGAGTATCCTCAAGAACACTAAAGCTGCAGCTCTGTTCACATTTACTTATGAGTAAGCTTAATTGAGCTAAAGAGGTCTTTATTCTGAGTAAATAAGCATAAAACTTCAGCGTGCAGGCACTAATAAGTTTCTTAGAACTAGTCACCATTTATAGATAAAATACATTTAATCTAGTTGAAAACAATGTAGTCTAGAGGAGCACAGCAGAGAGTGTATGATGGTGGAATAAAATAATTAGTTTCCTATACTTGAAAAATGGCAAGTATCAAATGGAAATGGACTCTATGTCCAGTGTGCTATATTCCCAAGGAAGTCAGTATATACAGGATCGGCATAGTCTGTTACATCCTCGTCAGACATAGTGGCAAATCCGGTGGTGTCCCTCGGGGGGTGAGGGGAACTGTTGCTCTGCGCCCCACATTGCTCGACCCCCCCCCCCTTTGCCACATCTCATGGGGGGAAGCGTTGGCCACCCGGCTCCCCCCTGTTGATCTGTATAGTAACATGGGAAGCCTCCTGTGTTTCTGTGGTGGGGGCATATGCCAGTTGACCTTCCCTTTTGTGATGGAACCCCACCAGAAGTGGCTCTACGTTGTGGGATGGGAGCTAGTGGTCACAATTGCAAAAGGGAAGGTCAGCCGGCATATGCTGCCGAAAAGTATCTTCTTATGAGGTTGTTAGTAACTGTATTGTAAATCAGGTGATTATATTGTAATGGATTGTTTACCTTCTTTGTCTAGCTTAAAAAAATGGAAATTTTGTCTGAGAAGGTGGTTAAAGAGTATGATTCTTCTCAACAGCAACTGAGATCACAAGCTCAAGAACTTCAGGTAACTATATTTTAAGTCTCATCTTGATTGTGACTCTAATCCTGAGAATGCCTACTCAGGTGATTCATTTACTTTAAGATATTTACTTGAGAATAAATGGTTTATCTTCCTTATGATAAGAACTGTTCCACAGTGGATTATGCTGCCTAGGAGAGTGGTAGAGTCTCCTTCTCTGGAGGTTTTTAAATAGAGGCTGGATGGCCATCTGTTGTGAGTACTTTGGTTGTGTGTTCCTATATGACCCAAAATTGGACTGGATGGCTTTTGCAGTTTCTTCCAAGTCAATAATCTGTGATCTCACAGCTGTATGAGAGTGAAGCTTTTTCTGGGCAGAATACTGTCTTTGTAAGGGACTCTTTTTACCTATTGAAAGGCCCAATATGTGTTATTCTCAGTTCTAGAGTTACCCTAATAAATGTGTTACATATCTATTCTGAGGTGTCTCTTGAGTATCTGTATATTTTGAACAATTCCCTTGAAGCCTGTTGGACTGGTTCCAAAGATGTCTTGTTCAAATAGAAAAATACTTCCTTCACCTGGTTATCCATTGATCCCTCTCCTACTGCAGTTCTGCTCACAATTACCTATGAGTAAGCTTGAGTAACTAAGCAGGATTTAATTCTGAATAGATATACATCACAGTACAATGTGCTTAAGACTGCCATATGGGGATACTTATAGTTTTCCATCACATACCCCATCATATGGTGTTCTCCTGGACTTTTGAACCTTTCAGAGTGGCTTGGAGGCCAGTCATCAGAGATGTAATGAAGAAGACTGGGTAGAGAAACCCAGAGCTCTGGACAGGCTAATTTTTAGACTATACTTTCCAGAATCCCATTAAGTACATGCTGTCTAGTTGATTCTACAAGATATAGACTCAGAGGGCAGCTTTTCTATTTTCTAAAGGAAATAAAATGTTATGGGGCATTGTCACATATTTTTAACTTATGGCAATCCTATCATGGAATTTCCTTGGCAAAATTTGTTCAGAGGAGATTTGCCATTGCCTTTCTCTGAGAGAGTGGAAGTCACCTATAGTTTTCCATGACTTATTTGATCTCTGACCTCCTAGAGTCCTAATTCAACACTCAAACCACTACACCATAATGATTCAAAAACATTACATGAGTTGCAAGTGCTTCTCTGGATCTATTCTAACCTAAACCCTAGTTTGTGGGGCTTATTTTTCTAACCTTGTTTCCTATTCCCAAACAAAGATTATCACTATTATTGTAAGAGTTTAGGGAAAAAAAAGATTTCTAAATGGAATTGACAGTTGTATTTTCATTTATATAGCACATGAGGGAAATCACATTGCACTTCTCCTCTTGCTTGGTTTTATTTCCCCAAACTGCAGTTGTGATGGTTGTGTTAACAATGGCCACTTACTTATTTTTATTTATTTATTAACGATATTTATACCCAACCCTTCTCACCCTGAAGGGGACTTAGTGTGGCTTACCAGTGGCAAAAATTTATGCTGCATAAATATACAAATAAAATAAACAATGCATTAAAAACCATAGAGTTTAAAACATCTTAACATTAAAACCAATTATACAAATCACACAATCCAAATCCTAGTCCAGGAGCATTCCCGGTCATAAATGCACTTGTTCTGTTTCATTTATTGCACTGAGTTTATTGTCCAAAGGCTTGGTCTCACAGCCAAGTTTTTAACTTCTTCTTGAAGGTCAGGAGGGAGGGAGCTGATCTACTTCCTCCTGGGGAGGGAGTTCCTTAGCTAAGGCACCACCATGGAGAAAGCCCCGTCTCTCATCCCCACCATTTGTGCCTGTGAAGGAATTGGGAATGAGAGCACGACCTCCCCCAAGGATCTTAACCTTCGAGATGGTTTACGGAGGGAGATACATTCAGGCACGTAAGCTGGGCCAGAACCATACTTTATCTTGGTGTGTTTGCTTTTAAAGATGATTTGTTGTCTAAGATCCCTGTCCTACATCAAAGTGGGATTGTTTAGGTGGAAGATTTTTCCCAGTTTTTCTTGAGCTTTTCTGTTTTTACAAAGAGGTGGAATCAGACATCTTTTCTAAAAATGTTCATAGTATGAACATAGCTTTTGATTTCTAAGCCCCCATCTATACTGACCGTTTAATGCAGTTTCAAACCGGTATTGAAGAAAGTGTGCAGATAATTACATAAAAGAACCTGGTACCAGTTTGAGGCCTGGATGGTGATTACACAAACCACAGAGCACTGATACACATATTAAAGGCTTTAATTTGCTTTTCTGGGAGTTTGTTGTCTGACCACCACAGTCTGAACCTAGCTCTGAACTGCATGAAATGGTCAATGTCAATGGGGCCTAAGATGTTGGAGAAAAATAGTTACACAGGAATATTTCCATTACGCCGTGATTCTCATCCTGTGGGTTGCCAGATGTTTTGGCCTTCAACTCCCAGAAATCCTAACAGCTGGTAAACTGGCTGGGATTTGTAGGTCGAAACACCTGGAATCCCACAGGTTGAGAACCACTGGTCTACAGTTACCTAATTTCTAGTGTTGACTCTGTATAATTTCTAGTAATAGTAATAATAGTTGCTAATTACTTGGATAAATGTTTTTGCTTTGAAGGACTTCTAGATGTGTATATATTAATGCGGGCTAAGGAACAGACCAAAAGTTATGCTTTATTGGATGAAGCTATTTACTCCCCCCCCCCCCTCTTTTGTCACTTCTAGGAAGCAAAGAACAACTTTTCGGAGACCAACAGAGAGTTAAATCATCTTCAAGCTAAGTGCGCAGATAGAGAATCTTTAATAGCTACCTTAAAAAAGGAACTACAGAATATACTGCACTGCTGGGAAAAAGAGAAGGTGCATTCTACAGAATTAGAAAATGAAATCCAGAAGCTCACGCGGGCTTATGAGAAGGATACCGAGGTATTACCAGAAACAAGATAACTGTCAAAAAGAATCTTTAATCTTAGCTTTTTTGCATTTACATACATGAGATGTTTAGTTTGTAGACTTCAATGTATGCCCCTTCAGTACAAATGTAAGAGGAGTGCTTTACAAAACCTATATGTAATTTTGCTTCTGGCACTGAGTATTTTTTTTATTTAATACTTTGCTATAACCTTTTTTTAAATCCATTCTGGCTGTTTACATTTTAAAAATACCAGGGTGGGGAAGGGACATGAGTATATTTAAAGAAACATGGCTAGGGATTTATTTAGCTGCTGTTTTGCTGAATGTAGATGCACACATTTGGAATATATCTGCATTTGCAATAGGATAGTCTTCCAATCCCTTGGCATTAATTCCCATTAACTATTTCAAATGACAGCAAAAACTATAACGGACGTGTAGAACGCAGGTCATTTTACTTGCCCACCAACAAAGTATAATAAGTTTCCTGTTCATGGGGCAGCAGCTGATTATGGTATGTTGTGTACAGTAATTGTTTCATGAAGTGTTATTTTGAAACATGCTTTCCACCATGATGTTTATTCTATTTTTAAAATGCCTAACTTGCTTTCCCGTAGTTTTTAGGGTGTTTTTTTCATATGGAGTTTTTCTGCACTAGGTACAATATTCTTTATCTAAATTGTGCTGCATATTGAGCTCATTACTCTAACAAATATGAGCAGGAATGCCAAGTGAGTAAAAAGGAAACATTCTTTCCACCCTTCTTACAGTCTGGGTTTTAAATTGTGTCCATATGAATCAGTTGGAATTGTTCTGCTCATCAGATAGTGATTAAAGTAGAGGAAACTAGAAGCCTGACTATATTGTAAAGTCAGCATGTCTACAGTATTGTGGTTGGGTTCAACATGTGTGAATTGATTCTGGTTCCTTGGATTCCTTTTTTCAGGCCAAATGGATGATTACCATGCTTGGTTTATCACAGCCCAAGCAAAAAGGACACAATGGCGACAGATTAAATTAACGAGGAGAAGCAAAAGATGGGGTGGAAAGGCTTTTGTTAATACTTCACTGTGTGTTGGTGGTGGTTTCCCAGGAGAGATTTAAACACCAAAATCTTGTTGGAACAAAAACATCACAATAGCAATTCCATTCTTAATTCCTTTACAAAGTATGTTTGGAGACGTCTTGTGTTGGACTGCACCTAAAGCACGCTAAAAGAAGTGGAAAACTTTCCCTTGAACCTAGTGGGTTTTGGATCAAAACACTAGTTTAGGATTTATAGAAAATTTCTTAAGTCTTTTGCATCATTGAAACAATGCAAGATACCATTCTTCTGTCCTCTAAATTGATGAAAACCAGAAGATCGATTAAATAAGTGTAAAGTCAACTCTGCAGCTAATTTTTATTTCAAGAAGGTACTTGTACTATATATTCTATGAGCAAAATAAGTAGATGGAGGGAGAGAAGATACATTAAGGCCATACTCTACATGTCATGTGTCAGCTAGAAAAACCAATAGGATTTTGGCCTGCATAAATAGGAGTCTAGTGTCTAGATCCAGGAAAGTTATGCTACCTCTCTATTCTGCCTTGGTTAGACCACACCTGGAATACTGTGTCCAATTCTGGGCACCACAATTGAAGGGAGATGTTGACAAACTGGAATGTGTCCAGAGAAGGGCAACTAAAATGATCAAGGGTCTGGAGAACAAGCCCAAAGAGGAGCAGCTTAAAGAGCTTGCAAAAGAGAAGGCTGAGAGGAGACATGATGAGGGCCATGTGAAGGGAAGTCATAGGGAGGAGGGAGCAAGCTTGTTTTCTGCTGCCCTGGAGACTAGGACGCAGGACAATGGTTTCAAACTACAAGAAAGGAGATTCCACCTGAACATGAGGAAGAACTTCCTAACTGTGAGAGCTGTTCAACAGTTGAACTCTCTGCCCCGGAGACCGGAGTGCGGTGGAGGCTCCTTCTTTGGAGGCTTTTCAACAGAGGCTGAATGGCCATCTGTTGGAGGTGCTCGCAATGCGATTTCCCTGCGGACTTGATGGCCCACAAGTTCTCTTCCAACTCTATTATTCTATGATACATTTCTAAATGTAATGATCCAAGACGTAAAGGATTTAACACAAGGTGGCCAGGAATTGCAATGAGCATTCACCAGCCATGAAAAATATATTTATATTGAATCAACTTTGCCTCACATCATGATTGCAAAATGTTCCATGTGTCATTGGCCCTAACTCAATGACACATGGAACATTTTGCAATGCTATATCCCAGAATATCAAGGCAGAAAATCCAACATTATCTGAGTGTGGACTCAGATAATCCAGTTCAAAGCAGATATTGTGGGATTAATCTTACTTTGTGATATAGGACTGTGTGGAAGGGCCCTATATCCTGCCACGACAGAAAATGCAACAGATTATAACATGGGTATATTTTGCTAGGTGTTATTGATAGGGTGGAGCTAAACATCCATTTTCTGGGTTGCTGTTACTTTCTGGGCTGTATGGACATGTTCTAGAAGCATTCTCTCCTGGCATTTCCCCCACATCTATGGCAGGCATCCTCAGAGGTAGTGAAGTCTGTTGAATGACTAGGATCATGAGGTTTATATATCTGTGGAATGATGTCTAGGGTGGGTGAAAGAACTCTTGTTTGTTTGAAGCAAGTGTGAATGTTGCAATTGGCCACCTTGATTAGCATTGAATAGCCTTGTAGTTTCAAAGCCTAGCTGCTTCCAGCCTGGTTTCCTAGTTTCCTAGTTTCCACTTGCCTAGTTTCCAACAGACCTTACAACCTCTGAGGACGTCTGTCACAGATGTGGGGGAAACATCAGGAGAAAATGCTTCTGGAACATGGCCATACAGCCCGGAAAACTGACAGCAATCCAGTGGTTCTGGCCATGAAAGCCTTCAATAACATATACATTTTCTTTTTTCAGCATCATTTTCAGATTTAGTATAACACTTTGCCACTAGAATATCTGTGTGGGGCTTTTCCTGATTATTTAGATAACCATAGCCAGTATTTCATTAATAGAAACAATGATGCATAAGAATGCAAGACCTGATCCTGCAGATAGTTAATAAGTTGTACTCCAGCCATTGCTAGGGGCAGGGTCATGGTGTTGGAGGAACTCTCCCTGGCATAAATGAAGTATCTGCAAGATCAGCTATTGAGTATGTCTGATATGCAATTATCTGTTTTCTCATTTTGACTAATGATTTGAACATAGGTCATATGTTCCTTTGGAGCCCGCTCAGACATTACTGTTTACATGACACATTTCAATGGACTCTTTACAGTATTTGCAGTTAACGCTCTCTTTTCTCTGTCTTTTCCCTTCAAAAAATCAAATCCCCCACCGCAGGAGAAGCTAACCTTCCTCCATACTTTATACCAGCACTTGGTAGCAGGCTGTGTTCTTATAAAACAACCAGAAGGCATCCTGGATAAATTCTCCTGGCCGGAGCTTTGCACAGTCTTGCAGGAGAATGTTGATGCCATGATCTTAGACCTCAACAAGGCTAATGAGAAGGTAACTGTCCTCGGGCACCAGCCGCCTCTATTAAATTCAGTGACATTTGTCCACATCACAGTATCGTTAAAAAGGACTGACATTCATCTTATTTCAAAAAGAATTTGGATGTTAATAATTCAATACCGTTAATTACGGCTTGTCTACAGCTCGGTTTGATGCCATTGCTGTGGGCATGTAAATGTGACTGAAGTCTGTATGAAGTCTCTGAGCTCCAGCTTCTGTGCAGGACTTGCTAATACCACTCGCCAGTGTTAGCCACAGGGACCTAATTAAAAGAAAATAAATTAATCTTACTGATGAAGCTATTCAAAGAAGTTAGTCATTTACACTAATAAACCAACTCTTTATCTCAGTGTAAAGCAGAAACAAAATGCTCTTACTCAAGGAGCGCCGTCTTGAAGATATTTGCTTGCAAATAGGAGGAAATATTTGGAAGGGTGTTGTCTGCAAGCCATAACTGTTGATCTTAGATATATTTACATTTGTAAATATAATGCAGAGTACAGTTGTTGAAGCACATCATGAATTTTTAAAAGCTTTTTTTACAGTGAAACCAAATTTTATCTTGTTGACTATGTTGTATTGTTGATTCTGTCAATTTTTTTAGAAAATCGGTTCGAGAGCCGCAGTTGCTATGTTTTTATAGAGAATAGCTCTCTGTTCCTGGCTCATTTACCGAGGTAGTTTTGTGGTCTAGTAGCAAAATTCCAGAGTATGACCCCCCTTGCTGTGCTCTTTGGGGACAGGAAGAAGAAAATGTTTCACATTAGCTGGAAGTATTCTGAATTTCCAGCTTGGGAGCAAGCCTGCTTCCCAGTCCTAGTTTATGTCTTGCCCTAAGAACCCAGAGAAAATGATAAAGGGGTTTATTCTGAAAGCATACAAATTGGTAGTAGAATAATGTAGTTTTAATGGTAAAGTGAACTTCTCAGAGGAAGTAGGAGCCATAGCTTAGTTGGGCTTTGCTTGCAGAAGGTCACAAGGTTCAATCCCCAGCACCTCGAGGCAGGACTGGTATAAGTCCCAGTCTAAAATCCTGGAAAGTTGGGTCTAGTCATGTGTAGACAACACCGGGTTAAATGGAGTGGAGTTTCATTGGTCTTAGGCAACTTTCTGTATAATTTATAATTTATTTATTTATGTGCTGCATTTATATCCTGCCCTTCTCACTACAAAGGGAACTCAGGGCAGCTCACAAAACAGACACAATTCAATGCCATATATACATACACAAGATAATGCAACATATACATTAAAACCCATGATTAAAGCACATCAGTCTTAAAACAGTTAATCAAAATCTCAGTCCAAAGGCATATTCCAGGAGCCCTTCCAGTTGTCAATTGCTTCGTTCCATAAACACATTCCACTGAGAATTATTGTCCGAAGGCTTGGTCCCATAACCATGGCTTCACTTTCTTTCTGAAGGTCAGGAGGGAGGGGGCTGACCTAATTTCACTGGGGAGGGAGTTCAATAGCTGAGAAGCCACCACTGAGAAAACCCTGTCTCTCGTCCCCACCAGTCACACCTGTGAAGGGGGTGGGACTGAGAGCAGGGCCTCCCCGGATGATCTTAACCTCTGAGATGGTTTATAGAGAGAGATGCATTCGAACAGGTAAGCTGGGCCAGAACCATTTAGGGCTTTATAGGTTAAAGCAAGCACTTTGAATTGTGCTTGGTAGCAGACTGGCAGCCAGTGGAGTTGGCACAACAGGGGAGTAGTGTGCTCCTTGTACCCTACTCCAGTAAGAAACCTGGCTGCAGCCTGTTGGACTACTTGAAACTTCCGAACAGTCTTCTAAGGTAACCCCACATAGAGCGTGTTGCAATAGTCTATGCAGGATGTTACAAGAGTGTGAATATAATCCTATGATTATACTCAGTTAAATCCAACTGGGTGCCTTCCAGAAATGTTGGACTACAACTCCTGTTATACAGAGAGAGTATAAAAAGGTAGGGATGAGACATATTTGAGACTTAGGAAGGAAAAAGAAGCTAGGAACCAAAACGAAAGAAAGCTACATATGGTCAGAATTTTGAGGCATACAGGCAATAAATATATATTTGGCTATAAATTCCACATCAATGTAAGGGTAGAAAACCATATAACAACTATGGTTAAGAATAAAAGAATTGATTGCCCGGTGAATTTCTAATATAATCCCATGTTGTTATCATTGTTATTTTTTCTGTCTATAAATATTTATATGAAAATTTAAAATAATTTAAAAATAAAAACGGTAAGAATGTTTTAAGTGCCCTAAAACATATTAAATAAAAAAAGTTTAAAACAGTATGAACCTAAAAATTGGATACTATTCTCTGTTGAAATGGAATTTTACAGAAGTCTGTTACATAGTTATTTGTTTTTGCATCCTCAACAACAGGTTAATATAAAAAATGTATTCTTTAGAACAAGGCATCAGTGTATTTATAAATACATTTATATTTTACCATATAATTTACTTATGTCACATTTTGATGCTGTTGCTTTTTTCCCCTTTTTGCTTCTTAGCACTTGTTTTGTTTATTATTTGGAATGCAGGTGCAAAAGACACAAACTTGAGACTAGCTTTTGTGTCTTTTACATAGAGTCAGGAAGCTGATTTCAGAATTGCCACTAAAAAGACAATTGATCAACATAGTTTCTCGATACCTATGACCCTTAGAAGCTCTAATACAAAAGAAAGCAGAATAGTAAGCGTTGCATTTTTAGTCAAAGGCTTTTATAATTCTGTTTATATTACATATAATTCCATTAAAAGTACTATTACTACTGTATCTACTTTTGAAGCAAACCTGAAACCACATTGTGCAATGTACACAAAGAATCAAGGTTGAAACCCTAACCAAACAATATCAGATTCCATTTGCTAAGTAATATTCCTTTAACTATCCTGATAGTCCTGATTAATCTTCTTTTGTCCCGTTTTTTCCTACTCCTTCTCCTCCTCCCATTTTACCCCTTTGTTGGATCCCCCGGTGGCACAGTGGGTTAAACCCTTGTGTCGGCAGGACTGAAGACCGACAGGTCGGAGGTCGAATCTGGGGAGAGCGTGAATGAGCTTCTTCTGTCAGCTCCAGCTCCCCATGTGGGAACATGAGAGAAGCCTCCCAGAAGGATGGTAAAACATCAAAACTTCCGGGCATCCCCTGGGCAGTGTCCTTGCAGACGGCCAATTCTCTCACACCAAAAGCGATTTTCACTTTCTCTCCTAACACAAAAAACAAACAAACAAACCCTTTTGTTTCCAGATTATTTAAATTGCTGCAAAACTCAATAGGGAAAAAAGAGATCAATCTTGCTCTTCCCATTAGTTTCAGACAAATGCAAACCGCTGCAGCCTCTCCTAACTAATATTTCTCATGAATAACATTTGTTACCTTGACCACACACTGATGTGCATTGCCCACATTTTCATCTGTAAAATATTGGAGCATATGTTGCCACCCACGTTTCTTTAGTGCTATTCAATCTTTTTAACATCAGTTGTCTAAAATAAAGGTTTTAGCTTTATTATCTGGATTTTATTTTAAAACATAGAGGCATGCCAATTGGAGTGTATTTGCATAACCAGATGTTCAAATCATTTTGACTTCTAACATGACTTGTCCTGCTAAACCATCAGACTACAGCCTTGATCAGTTTGAGAAACTGAATTTTAAAAAGGCAACTGTGCTCTGAAGCTGTTTTAAATTGTTCAACAAGTATGAATTAGTTTTGGAAACTAAGTTAAGTCAATGATATCACAGAAGTTTTTCATGTGAATACTTCAGTGGAGCAATTGAACAGGACAGCTACATCACTTAGTTTGTTATTTTATAAGGCAGGCTCTGGGTTTGCTATAGGAAGCTTGATTTAATCGCACCAGCTAAGATTGAATGCTGGGATGTCCCAATTCAATTTTTCCTTCATCCATGAATTTGGTGGTTAGTCTTTGGCAAATCACATATTTCTATGCTTATATTCCGCAGCTGCAATATGACAATAATACTGGTCTCTCCTTACAAAGATATTTGAGCTCATATATATGAAGATCTATAAATACTTGAAGTTATTCTTACACTGTCTGAAACAATTCTCTTTTAGGACAAGTGGAATAGCTGCAAGACTGAACTACAACAGAGGAAGGGAGACTTCATTTCTTTATATTCAATTTTTAGAAGTAAAAATAATAAAAAGATTGCTTAGGACTTCTAGATTAGGCCATAGCCTCTGTGCTGTGGACCCACATGAGCTCCTGGAATCCAATAATATCTCATATTTCCATACATGGTTACTCAAAAGTAAGCCTTACTTATTTATTTATGTACCAAATTTATATCCCGCCCTTTTTATCTCAAAAGGGACTCAGGGTGGCTCACAACAAAAGCCCAATTCGATGCCTTGAATACATATAAAAATAAAACAACATATTCTTTAAAATCACATAATTAAAACATATCATTTGAAACAATGATTTAAAACCACAGAGCCCAAAAGCACATTCCAGGAGCCATTCCAATTGCCATTTGTATTGTTCATTATTGCACTGAGAGGCCATTGTTGTATTGGGAATCATTGTACAAATGCTTGGTCCCAGAACCATGTCTTCACTTTCTTCCTGAAGGTCAGGAGGGAGGGAGATGATCTAATTTCCCTGGGGAGGGAGTTCCATAACCAAGGGGCCACCACTGAGAAGGCCCTGTCTCTTGTCCCCACCAGTCACGCCCGCAAAAGGGGTGGGATCGAGAGCAGGGTCTCCCTGGACAATCTTAACCCCTGAGATGGTTTTTACGGGGAGATAAGTTCAGACAGTTAAACTAGGCCGGTATTAGTAAGCTGGACTCATAGCATGCATGGGATTGCAGCTCCTAGTGTCCCCCTTTCCTGACAACTTGAATTCATTTTGCATTAACTTGGAAGTTCTGTAAGTCACTTTGTTGTATATAATGCCTTCAATCAGACAAATGTCTGGCTGAAGATTGCTGAACTCGACATCAGATCGATGTAGCAGCAAATATAGGTGGATGTGATCTAGCCTTGGCTGTCTCCTCATTTGCAGCTTATTTTCAGTGGTAGGAGACTTCCTGGAAAGGCTTTCCAAAATAAGAAAGGGATTGTGAAGCTTATATACAAAATTACCTGGGCATTTCTCCTTCTGTGTTATGTTCTTTGGGAATATGGATCACTGGATTTTTGTGGTAAATAAGCTGTGGTTGATTTCCCGACCTGGGTTTTAAGATTTGGAACAGGCTCTTGAAAGTATTTCCAAGTGTCCTGGTTTAAATTAGGATTGAGAAGATTCATAAAACAGAGTTAATATGAGCTTTTCTCAAATGCCAATTATGCAGATCTCTCACCTTGAATATGTTTGTAAGAACAAGTCAGATACGATGAGGGAGCTTCAGCAGACCCAGGAAGACACTTTGAGCAAAGTAGCTGAACAGATGAAAGCGCAGGAAAGCTGTTGGCTGAAGCAGAAGAAGGAATTGGAACAGCAATATTCTGGACTCCTTGGGGAGGTTCATGCAAGGGCACAGGTACAATATTTCTGCCAGGAAACTATAAACTTCTAAATGTATTCTTTAAATATTTAGTATATTATTTCAGTGGTTTGGATTCCACACCAATTTTAAATTGCTTGGGAATTTCAGTATGGTTCAAGAAATGATTTTTTAAAAAAACGATTAACTTCTACTTTCTTTTTTAAAAAAGGGCATGGATTTGTGTGAAGACATTCCAAAACTTGCATTGCTTAATTGGATCCTGCAGTTGTATTTCCCATTTAGTTACCATGCAAAAGTTACCTACAGAGTGAAAACATTGACTTCTTTGTATTATTAGTCTGAGTACCAGATGCTTTTCTCTCATGATGACTATTCTTCCTATGGCTTTGCAGAATTAAAGTTATTGAAATTCATTTTATGTTGAACCCGACATCAGGCATAGGTTCATAGGCAAGTCAGCAGAAGCAATAAAAGGCACTTAAAGCACACAGAAAGTCCTTCTCTCCTTATATTGGAACTTGGGATCATCAAATCCAGCTGAGTGGTGGGAAATTCAAGATAGATTAAAGAAAGAAGCGCTTTTTCATATGACACATAATTAAACTATGGAATTCACTACCACAAGATGTAGCAATGGCCATCCATGTGGGAAGTTTAAAAGGAGATTAGAGAAAGGTATGATGAAGAGAACTAACAGAGGCTACTAGTCAGGATAGTCATACCTTGTTTACTGATCAGGATGGCTATATATGAAAGGAGATATCGCACCTCTCAATATTGGTTGCTGGGGAACATGAATGAGAAAGTATTATGCTTGGATCCTATTTCTGGTGTTCACTTAGGGAATCTGGTTGATCTCTGGGGCAACAGAATGATTGAGCAAAAGGTATTTAATCCCATTGAGTATTTTTCTTCTAATGTTATTATCTCCACTGATGTAAGTGCTCGGCATGGGCAATCCATGGTTCTAAATGGTTCCGAAAGTACTTACAAAATGAGTGGGTGCTGGTGCTTTGCTTCTATAGTTTTGCTAAAGTTCTGGTGGTGAAAATTTCAGAACTCTAACAAAACTTTCAAAATTTCATTATTTTGTTATTGGGGATTTTTATGTCAGAACCAATTATAAACTGCCATTTATAACAATTTTTTTCAAAGTTTTGTTAGAGTTCTGAGGTTTTCACCTCTAGAACTTTAGTTCTGAGATTTTCACCACCAGAACTTTAGATTTTCACCATCAGAACACAGGGCGGCCCTAGGTAATTTTCAACGGTAAGCAAACAGTATTTTGCCCCCCCCCCCCCAACCAATCACTGATATATATTTTCTGTTCATTGTGGGAGATCTGTGTGTCATATTTGGTTCAATTCCATCATTGGTGGAGTTCAGAATGCTCTTTGATTGTAGGTAACTGCAACTCGCATATGTCAAGGTCTATTTTCCCCCAAGAGCGCCCCTGGGCAAAATCAACTATACTGCAAATGCTAGCTTTGCGTAATGTGTTGAGCCGCCCTTGCCAGAACACCAGCCACCTCTGGTTTTGTAAGTACTTTAGAACCATTTAGAACCATGGATTGCACATGCCTTGTAGGTGTATTAGTAAAATAGTCTGATATGTGCTAAAATAGTCTAAGAGAGTAGTTGAATGTGACAGTATTCTAATATTTGGTCCACTCTGTGTTGTGATACTTCTTTGGTTGTGTTAGTAGTAGTAGTAGTAGTAGTAGTAGTAGTAGTAGTAATAATAATAATAATAATAGAGCCCCTCATGGCGCAGTGGATTAAACCCTTCTGCTGACAGAACTGAAGACCGATAGGTCGCAGTTTCGAATCTGGAGAGAGCACAGATGAGCTCCCTCAGTCAGTTCTAGTTCCCCACGCAGGACATGAGAGAAGCCTCTCACAAGGATGGTAAAACATCAGAACATCCTGGCATCCCCTGGGCAACGTCCTTGCAGATGGCCAATTTTCTCACACCAGAAGTGACTTGCAGTTTCTCAAGTCACTCCTGTCATGAAAAAACCCCAATAATAATAATAATAATAATAATAATAATAATAATACTTTAAAAAAAACTTTATTTACATGCCGCTACCATCTCCCAGAAGGGACACTTGGGGCGGCTCACAGAAAGCACTCAATAGTGCAACAGAATACAAATTTAACTAAATACAGAAAAGTAAAAAATCATAACAATAAAATTGACCCAATTATTCTTAAAACAGGAATAAAACCTCTATTAATTTAAAAGATATTATAAAACCCAGCAAGCTACAAAAATAGCATCTGTGTACAATATCAGTCCCCATAAAGTGCAGAAGTGAAGCAACTCACTAAGTCCTCAAGTATAGTGATTAAGGCCATAATCCCTAAACGTGGTCAAAGGTTTGTTTAAAAAGTCATGTCTCCAGAAAACTTGGAGAGTGGGGCCTACCCTCTTTAGGGAAGGCATTCCAAAACCGGGGAGCCACCACCTAGAAGGCCCTCTCTCTCGTCTTCACAAGACAGAGGTGGGATCGAGAGGAGCCCACCTTTCAGAAACTAAAATTCATTCCCTAAAATATAAAGATGTAGGGAAGATGTAGCTCATTAAAACCCATCTCCTAATTTCAAGGGACAGTAGTGAAATCGTATGTGTAATTGTTTTAATTTTATGCTTATTTAAAATTGATTTCTAAAAATGTTAAGTTCAAAATTATGGAGTACTGTTTCCATCAAGAAGTCTTTTTTATGGCTGTCCCCTTTTCAATTATTTATCAATGTCTCTGCTACTCTGTACACATCATGCCTTCTCACATGCTTCAAAACAATCTGTATCACAGGTGGGATGCTCAGTCCCTTGGTTCAAATCTACATATCTCGGTTCCTACTGGCCTTTGTCAAGTGGCCTGGCACCTTTCTCCATTACATCATTATTTGTGGCTTCCCAACTTTCTCAACAATTCTTTTAAAATGAAATACTTCTCTTAGGATTTAATTACTTGCAATAAACGCTCTAAGCTGAAATATGCTGGTATTTTTAATTTGGTAATCACCCACCACTGGAATATGCCTTCTAAGAGTTTCTCAGAAATTACATTTGGCCCAGAGGCCCGAAGAGGTTTCCTACTCCGGGTCTACATATTACTTAGGCATTTGTTTGGTCCTTTTGTATCGAATAGGCGCTTATGTCAAAATAGACCAGTTCAGGGCTCAGTTCCCATACAATCAGAAGCCCCAACCTAAATGCCGAAGTCCCATCCCTAATATTCCCACATGTGGTTCATTGGAGGAGCACTGCCGAATTTGCTGAAAGATCTATGGGTGTTTCTGTGCTTCTTCCGTGCGATGTGCTTGTAAACCTTCCCATGACTTGGAATCCCAATAAATCAGCATTCACAACATGGAGGTAGAGTTTGGGAATTATATCTTTTGAGGCTACAGCTGTCATCTTGAAAAGGTTACCATCCTGAGGCTTATAAACATGTTCATCTGAATGCAATTATATCCCACCCACGCTTTATGGGGAAACACATTATAGGCACCCACATGCCTGGGGGACAGGGCTGGTACCCACCCATCCTTCTAGCTACCATACTGAATGCTTACCTAGAACTGATATGATATGTAAGCTTTGGTAGATCTTGCCAATTTATTTTGGCACCCAATGTGAAGTGCTGCAAAAGGATTCAACTGGTGTTCTCATATGTAAGAGTTCTCTTATCTCATGCCAATGAATTTTTTTGAACTCTAATGACCTAGAATTCAAAAGGAAGGAAATACCTGCATCTGTGAAATTCAGGCAATAATTTAGATATATCAGTATGTATAAGAGAAGAATTGAGAGAGTAATCAGGAAAGTTTGACTCTTATGAGGGTTGAATGAAAAGTAATGCCTCCACCTTCGTTACTTAGGTTTGGATGGGAATATTTTAATAAATAAATGCAGAAATAGTCCTTAGAATGTGCTCTTTAACTCCCACTATTCACGTTTCCACATAATCACCAGGCAATTGGATACATTTCTGCCAACGATTAACAAGTTTTCTGAAGTCGTCACGGAAGAAGTTGACACTCTGTTTCCACAACCAGCATCTCACAGTTCTTTTAACGTCTTCATCAGAAGCATAATGATGTCCCCGTAGATCTTCTTTCATTATTGGGAACAGATGGAAGTCAGACGGTGCTAAATCTGGACTGTATGGAGGATGTCGTAAGATCCAGTTGGTGAAGTTTCAAGTCTGTGCGCTTTCATTTCAGGCGTCAGTATCCTGGGTACCCATCATGCACAGATCTTCCAATAGCCAAGCAAAGCAATAATGTGACCCGTACGTTCTTGTGAAATGCCGATTATGCTTGAAATTTCTCTCTGAGTGATACGACGATCGTCCTGAATCAATCTGTCAACCTTTTGCTTGTGAAACTCAGTGGTTGCTGTCACAGGACGTCCAATTCTTTGTTTGTCATGCAAGTCAGTTGTTCCCACCTCAACATCTTTAATCTTACCTGCCCAATTACACACAGTACTCACATCAACACAATCACCATAAACAGCTTATATTCTCTGATGAATCTCCTTCAGGGTGACACCTTCTGCTGTCAAGAATTCAGTGACTGCACATTGCTTAAGTCGCATTGACCAATCCTCTGTGCAGGGTTCCATACTTCGCACTTTAACAACACAACTGTTCAATGCTAAGGCTTCCCGCCAAAATGGAACTGTAGAGGAGAGTCTACTGAACAAGCCAATACCTGCCGCATACCAGTACTTCATCTGTTGAGGAGTTACGAAAGTGCAGGCATTACTTTTCATTCAACCCTCGTAATTCAAATCTCAAGTTGCTTGTGTACTCTTTCGGAGGGTTTGGGGGCAGGGTCCTTAAGGGCACGGAGAATACTAATAAGCTTTCTCATTACAGTGTAGTTGTAAGAATTACTAAAATAATGGATATGAAGAAAACCGGGTGCTTAAGAGCTTTGAAACTACTGCTTTTAAGCGCCAAGAACTGGTAAACTATGTTCCATTATTTGTACTTTTCTGGTCTTTGCTGATATAATTGACATACAGGTGCAGAAGCAAAAATCGGCTCGTGTACAAATAAATATGGGCTGGTGAATAGGTCTGTCCAGGGGCGGAGTATATAACAATGGTTGCCAAACAGAAAGGCAGGGAAATTCTCCAGGGCAGCAGAAGTGACCCCTTTTGAAGAAATGACTTGTTTTATTAAGGACCAGCCCTGTTGTGCGATGAGCAGGTGAATTAGTTCAAGTCTGTGGTGTGTTCAGTGTTATCAAAGTGAGTGTTGTAAAGGAGAAAAATAAAATAGTTGAAATAAAGTGAAGTCTTTTGAAGTCCCAGTGTCATTAAGTCTCCAGTTTGCAGTCTTGTCTTCTTGCCAACATAAAGGATAAAGACACAGCAAGAAATAGGATAAAATAGAGTTGTACTCTCCAGGGGAGTGACTAATTTTTTTAAAGGGTTCTTGAAGTCCACCGAGTGCTATAACCCAGTAAGCCACCTCTCAAAGCTCCTCCACTCCAGGAAGTCGGGCTGCTAGTCTTTCAAGACAAGAATCTTGCTGTTCCTTTCAAGAAATTGTGCTTTTAAGGTTCTAAGGAAATATTAGAGGCAACGTAAGTTTGGGGCAGAAAACAATTACAAAACTGCTGAAGAGAAGAAATGCAATCTTCTAAAGCTTTTATTACAATGGGAGGAGGATTGCCACGGCTTTTTTTATAAACAGGCCATGGTCCTGTTCTCTTGTTTTAAAGAACAGCTGCCGGTTGAGCTTTTAGGGATAACCTGTGTGAATTTCTATTTGCTTTCTTTCATTTCTGTATTTTTCCCCACATTTAAGAGCCAAGAACTATAGAATGTGTGCCTTTGCATGTTTTGCACACATTTCCAAAAAGAAAAAAAGAAAAGAAAAAAAAGATTGTGGTTTAAAATCCTTTTTGCTGCTAAACTATCTTTGTCTTATAAAACCAGGTGCTAAAAGTGCTGCAATCCTAAGTATCTGTGTGGAAGTTCTATATACTATATAGTGGGAAATAATGTTTATTTATTATTTATTTCCAACATTTCTACTCCGTCCTTCTCACACACCCCCCCCCCCCCCGGGAGGGGGACGACGGGGACTCAGGACGGCTTACACTCGGCAACAATTCAATGCCGCAACATACAAACAAATACAACAGTATAACAACAATTTAAAGCAACAGAATGAATTCTCTAAATGATTCAGAGTGTGGGTGCAAAGGTCTTGGTGTTTATCTACCTCTCTTTTGTCAAACTCTGATGTTTTTATGTATTTGTGTTCTTTTATTGTGAGGAACAATTTCTGGAAATCTGAAACCACAAGAAGAAAATTAACACAAATTCTGAAAGATTTGTTTTTTCAAAAATCAAGAATTTCAAGATGGCAAATCTTTACAGATCTGAAGTCACTTTCCTTAGACACAGAAAATGTTATTGTACAAGGGTTATTCGGAAAGTAATGCTACAACATTGGTGCACTGGGTGCCATGCCAAAAGATCTCAGCCGCCATTTGGAAACAATAAACATCGACAAAATCATGATCTGTCAATTGCAAAAGGCCACCTTACTTGGATCTGCGCACATCATTCGAAAATACATCACACAGTCCCAGACGCTTGGGAAGTGTTCGACTTGTGGTTTTGTGATACAAAATCCAGTATATATATATCTCATTTGCTGTGACATACTGTGTTTTTGTGTCAGTAAAATAACAACAACAACAACAATCACAATGCACTTTTAATTGTGATATACCTGTAATTACAAATTTGCTCACTGGATTTGTCCTTAAGTGATCTACATTTTCATTACAAATGGAACTACAGTTGCTGAAATGTAAAAAAACTTTTTTTTTGCTAATTTCTGAGAAGCAGGCAAGGAGTAAAGATGGAAAAAAAAAGAATCACAAACACAGTGAAAGAGAATGATTATCACAGTATTTTCAATTTGATCTCTATGGTGTAAAGAAGACACAGAAGGGACTCAATGGAAATCTGAGGGCAGGAGTGAAAGGACCGCAAGGCTTATTGATACCAGTTGTGCTTCACAATCTCATTTTCTGATTCATAACTATTATCCGTTTCTGCTTCAGCTGGTCATTTTCATTATCTTCATGGATGTCTAAATGATGATATACTGAGGTTGAGCCAGGCTTGGCATTCCTTTCATATATCCTTTTATTTCCTGATTTGATGTGAGACTTTTGGGATAGCGATCAGTTTTTGTGCATGCTGCAAAAAACATGGGAGAATCTGAAGGAGGCATGAAACAGCAGGAGTCAGAGGCTGTGCAGTGGTCCCTTGGTATCTGCTGAGGTTTGGTCCCAGGACCTCCCATCAATACCAAAACCTGTGACTGTTCAGGTCACTTTGTACACAATGGCATCCCTTCATATAAAAAAAGAAAATCAAGTCTTTTTTTTTTTTTTTAAACTGTTTTGAACATTTTCAAGCTCTGGATGGTTAAATCCATGGACACAGAATTAAAGAATACTGAGGGATAACTGGATTATGCAAGAGGTTTTGCTACCATCTTGCAAGGAAGAAATGTACAACTAACTCAAAAGCTGTGTTTTTCAAAATTGTGTTCCAATAGACGAGTGGTTCTCAACCTGTGAGTCCCCAGATGTTTTGGCCTTCAATTCCCAGAAACCCAGCAGATGGTAAACTGACTGGGATTTCTGGGAGTTGTAGGCCAAAACACCTGGAGACTCACATGTTGAGAACCATTGCGCAAGGACATAGCAGGTACAATTCTTCTCATAATGAAAGTGTGCACTTCAGGGTGGACTTCTATTGAGATGTTAGGATTTCTGGCAGTTGATGGCCAAAATATCTGGGGACCCAGAGGTTGAAAACCACTGCTCCATTGTATACTAGCCTGTTGTTTTTTCACTTTGATTGCAGAGTGAGAATTTAAAACTAGAACAACATTTTGTTACAGCAACTTTTAGTTTAATCTTTCTCTGCACCTATCTTTATTATATTTTTTTCCAAAAAGGTTGGGAAACAGTTTGTGAGGCTTCTAGACAGCCTTGATGCCCTTGCCTCAAATAGGAAGAGTGACCATGATTATAACGTGACCCACAATGGCAAGGACCACTGAGAAACATGGTTACAGCTGTCTTGGGCATTTCTTTCACTTGGTGGATGCTTAGAAAAGTTCAGGGTGACGAGCTTTTCTATAGCTAGTGGCAGCCACACTCATATTCATGGATTGGTTTAAACATTGATCTATGGGATGCCAGCTGTGTTGCAGTTTGGAAGGAAGTTATCCATTCTATGTTTCATTAAAGATCTATCTGTAAGCAATGTCCTCTGTCTAGCTATAGCTTGCAACATACATCCCTTCATTAGTTAACATAATTTACTGCTTTGAAGTACATCCTGCTTTGTACATTTATTTTACAGCTTGTTGGGGTAACAGGTTTTTATATATGTAAAAAGTACAGCAATAAGTGATTGATCAAATAAAACAAAGAGTGTTCTCTTGAAAATACAATTCTGCCCGAGACATAATTAATCTGTGAATATATAAGTAGGGGGTTGATTACAAAGTAATTAAAAGATCACCTTTACTTTCCCCTTCCCAGCTGCTGCCTATCTATTTCTGTCTCTCCAGGTTTTCCCTAGTTTACTGTTCTCTTTTGCTAAACTAACTTATCCAAGACGTTTGTCGTCCTCTTTGAAAAGCAGCATAATTACTCTTTCTTAAGTCACGGACGATGCCCTTGCATACAGATAAGATGGTAAAGAATTACTGGATTACTTAGGGAGGAGCATATGCTTGGGAAAATCCTTTCTTTTTGAATATAACTTCCACAACACTTCAGCCAAGGTATTTCAGGAGTTGTATTGAAAAAGTTGTATTGAAAAAGGCAACTTTTCCAGCTCCTGTACTGAGCCAAATTATTTACCCATCTAGTTCAGTGTTACCTGTACTTATTGGCGGTGCCTCTCTAGAGGTTCAGATATCTTTAGATGTTTTCCAGCACTATATGAAAATGCCCACAAACGAATTTGGAACCTAATACAACACACGTGATTTATCATTACTCTACAGCCCTTATATTCTGATGCCCGCACCTCATGTAAGGACTCTTTCTTTAAAGTAGTGATGTGAGAGCTTCAGTAGGTAGTTTGAGATGAAAATCTGAAAAAAGACGAGCAGTAGGCATCTCTCCAGTGGAAATTATCCAATGCTTTGGTAGATTGTTGTGGGCATTTATTTGATTCCCATGTGTGGGATGGATTAGGGATACCAAACTGGGATCAGACATCTAGTTGGCACCTTTTCAAAATAGTTATGTGCTTTAGGCTAAACTCATTGACCAATAGCATCGTCTAGCCATGCTCATTCTTCATAGTTCATAATTATTTATTACGCTGCATTTCCAAACACTTGTTCGAAGAGCCAAGTTTTTACTCTTTTTCAGAAGGTCAGGAGGGAGGGGGCCAATCTAATATCCCTAGGGAGGGAGTTCCACAGCCGAGGGGCCACCACTGAGAAGGCCCTGTCTCTCATCCTTGCTGGATGCTCCTACAAGGAAGGTGGGATCGAGAGCAGGGCCTCCCCAGATTATCTTAAGTTCCTAGATGGTTCATAAGGAGAGATATACATTTGGACAGGTAAGCTGGGCCAGAACCGTTTATGGTTATAGTATAATGAACTGCTGCCTTTCTTAAGGCCTAAATATATTTTTTCTACCGAGTTTGTTTCATCTTTTCCAGCTGGCCCTAAGATTCCCAATTCTCAGACAACTTATTTCATTCACCCAAACTTTCTCTTGCTTATTCCTATGTTTTATTCATTTTACTAGTTGTTTACTACTGTTTCTTACCTTTTTCCCTTAAGTGCCACCTGCATCATCTCCTTCTCTAGTCTCCTTTGTCTATTGTCCTAACTTGCTCTGTTTATTCCCAGATTTCTTCCAGCCTTCCTACTATGTGGAGGCATCAACTGCATACATTCTTACTGATCTCTCTTGATTCTGATTTGATAGTCAGGGTTTATATAACTGATTCTGGTGCCATAATGTTTGGCCTTTAAGCATGATAGCAATGTGATGGGATGAATCATGGAAAAACATATTCCACATTTCTTATGTAGTGTTTAAAGCAGTGGTTCTCAACCTGTGGGTCCGCGGGCATTTTGGCCTACAACTCCCAGAAATCCCAGCCAGTTTACCAGCTGTTAGGATTTCTGGGAGTTGAAGACCAAAACATCTGGGGACCCACAGGTTGAGAACTACAGGTTTAAAGAATACCACAGTCTCTCTTTTTCAGCTATGTATATTTTTACTGTTATGAATGTGGGACGGGATTTTTAAGGCACACACATGGTTTCAGTAATATTAGCTCCTTAGTGAACCTAGAGTTTTGAGTATTTCCTTTCAGAGGTTGGTTTTATTGAAATAGTTACTGAGTGATGCAATGACCTTGGAACCATTATGTAAAGACATAAGTGAATATGAGGAGACACTTTCATTAGAAATATTATTCTGTCAATTTATTGCAAATATATTGATTATTTCTTCATTGGTCATAATTGAAACTCTCTTTCCTTCGCCCATTGCAGAAATATCAGGAAATGGCAGAGAAAGCCAAAGAGAAGTTTGCTGCTACTGAAAAAATACAGGAGCAATTACTCCTTGAGAATTCACACTTTAAAAGCGCATTGGCACAGACTCAAAAGGAACATAGGTCACTCCTGGCTGCCTGTGCGCTCTTGTCTGGTGCATTGTATCCCCTGTATTGCCGAGCATGTGCCTTGTCTACACAAAGAGACTTACTACAGGATCAGGTCAACACTTGTGACCTTATCAAGCAGGAGATTAGGACTCTGGCCAATGCACTGTCTGAGGCTGAGGAAAGAAAGCCAAGTGATGGCAAGACGAAGCAGAAAAGGCATCATAGAGGCTTGATACATCTTTTCCGCAAAAGTGTCATTGCTGTGCTGGCGGCCCGTAGGCTTCAAATGCTGGGCCAGTCATACAGCTCTCTCTTTTCTTGGGTTGACAACTACAGAGAAGGCATTGGAATCTTAGTCTGCGTGGGAGACTCCAAAGATGTACCTAACCTGTCAAGTAAGATAATCAGCGCATGATTTATATGTTTTGTGTCACACCGCACTTTCAGTACTTAAATAACAATTATAGCATGCCAAAGCAACGGGGGCGGGAGGGGGCACATACTTCACAATTTGAGGGGAGGAATTCCATTTAAACTGTTAAACCAAATTTAGTGCATTAATTAAAACAGCCCAAGCCCCAAAGGTAGTGTTAAACACACAGGAAACCCTCCCCATTATTTGAACTGATTGCAAACTGAATTTAGTATGGCTTGAATTGTGCACAGCCAGTAGGGGGTAATACTGTGCACAGCAGTCCCTTATGTCCTATCATTCCCAATGGGAATTCATTCTCACCTGTTCAATAGTTTGCTTTAACTATGATGTAGCATTTTATCAATATTCCAATTAAATGTGGTCAACACTAGATATATCCACAGTTTCCAAACCCACTTCAAACTGTTGTTGTGAGAGCAATCCTAATATTTATTCACCATGGCAAATGTTACTCCACATCATGGTAATAACAAATCAACTTGATTGAATAGGGAGCGGGAGTGAAACATGTTTCTTTTTTCTATTTATGTTCTGTGTTGCTTCATGAGTCCTGTGACAATGAAACTAAATCCTATTTCAATTTTGTGTCAGAGTCATCCCTCTGTCATCTGATTGATTAAAAGTGATGTGATTAATAAAATTCCATTTTGATATGATGCAGCAGGCTTTTGTGTGTAGTCAGCACCTTAATGACAATAATATTATTTTATCTTTGTCCATGCAACAAGATGATTACTCTGTTATATTGAGAATCTATCGTGTCACTGTCTAGTCAGACAGCAACCCATTGTGTCTTGTTAACTTTTGAACAAAATCATTGTCTTGAGTACAATGATTTCAGATAAAGCTTGATGGAACTTAAAAAGGTTCCAGCCATAGCCGGTCCTGCTTGATGACTATTATCCTAATTGAAGATATCATGTGGCCACTAATAATAAATTTCATATAATAACTTTATTTTTGTAGCCTGCCGCCATCTCCCCGAAGGGACACTGGGTGGCTTACATGGGAAGTAAGCCTATGTAGATGTACATGGGGATGAAGCCCAGTTGCAACACATTTATGCAATAGTTTTCATTTATTTATTGTTTGGTTAAAAATATGAAAATGCTTGCATTTTAGTAATTAAATATATTGCTTGAAAGAACTTTGTCACTAATAACAATAGGAAAAACGGGAGTCTAGGAAAAACAGCAACTTTAGTTCAGATTTTACTTGAATTTTTTTCCACTGTCTAAATATTAGTTGCTCGGAGAAAACCAATGGCTTTTATGATGCTGGAGGAAATTATAATAACAAGTACTACTACTTTAAAAAGCTCATTTCCTCCTGGAGCTACAATCTTAATCCTCCCTCCATTGTGACTGCAAACTGGATTCATTGAGCTTCAACTACTTTATTGTCTGTTCAACTGCTTGAACAGACTGCGCTCTGGCACCATGAGATACAGAGCCAACCTTAAGAAGTGGGGCCATAAAGTGGAATCCACGACATGCGAGTGTGGAGAAGAGCAAACCACTGACCACCTGCTGCAATGCACCCTGAACCTTACCACATGCACAATGGAGGACCTCCTTGCGGCAACACCAGAAGCACTCCAAGTGGCCAGATACTGGTCAAAGGACATTTAATCAACTACCAAACTTGCAAATTTTGTGTTTTGTCTGTCTGTTTGTTTTGTTCTGTTAGAAATGTAATACAATTGACTGGTTGCCCTGACACGACAAATAAATAAAGAACTTCTTTATATGTAATGTAGAAGCATGTTTAGGTAGGATAATTTACAAGTTGAATGTGAACTTTAGAGTGTAAATAATGAGAAATTGTAACAGGATCTTGCTTTTAATTTTTTTAAAATACAAAATTCTAGCTTTTTCAAATTTAGATTTGAAATTCATTGCAAATCTTGGTTGCAGGATTGTAACAGTTTTCAGTTTGGTTGCCAGCACTGGACTGGATATCTTCCCCTTTTCATATGGAAAATGTTCTGAGAGCATGGCAATCTCCCCCAATGTGAAAGGTGATGAACTGAAAAATGTCACATGGAAGCAGCATTTATAAAACAAATTAATGTAACCTAAAATGTCCTTGAAAAACGTTATGTCATTGCCTGTGGTTTCAAAACCCGGGTAGTATTTTTGACATTTTTTAAAAATAAAACTTTAATTTGTATTTTTGTACTCACTGGTAATGCAGGGCATCAGAAGGAGCAGATCCGATCCCTCCAAGCATTCAATTGGTTTACCAGTCACGACCTTCTTGCTGCAGTCCTTAGTTCTATGATGGAGCTACAGGAAGTAGTTGGCAAGACAGGTAATGTCTTACATTTTCCTTTTTGAACATGTTTTGGGTATCCTTTACATGTTAGACAAAGTATTGATGTCACTGTTGTGTACTCCTCTTCTGAGGCGGAGGAGGTAGAACAGAAGGCTGAAGATGTAGGAGTTGGAGATTTGGGGCCAAGTGTTGAGGAGGAAGAAGAAGGTGATGAAAATATACTGCCGGCTCCTACGTTTCAGGAATGCTGAAGGGCGAAAGAAGAAAGGAGAAAGTCAGCTAGAATTGCTGCAAGGATGCTGAGCAATCAGACCTTGCCCTAGGAATACCTGTGCTGGGAGCTGAGGGCTATAAATCAGCAGTAAAGCAAGTGGTCAATGCTGGCAGCAACTGTTCCACTTAGTGCTTCTGTGCTCTGGTTTCCTTGCTTACAGCTCCAGTGTCTTCAGAGTGCCTCACAAAGACTTTTTGCCAAGGATTCTTGTTTCATATCTGATATAAGACTTTTGTTTAATATCTGATATAAGACTTTTGATATAAATCGACATGTTCTGTTTTTCAAGGCATCAAGGCATCTGCATGGAGCCCCAAGTGCCACAATGGGTTAAACCCTTGTGCTGGCAGGACTACTGACCGACAGGTAAATGGTTCGAATCCGGGGAGAGCGGGTTGAAGTTCCTCTGTCAGCTCCAGCTCTCAATGTGGGTAGATGAGTGAAGCTTCCCACAAGGATGGTAAAACATCAAACATCTGGGTGTGTCCTAAACAAAGTCCTTGCAGATGGTGAATTCTTACACCAGAAGCAACTAGCAGTTTCTCAAATCGTTCCTGACATGAAAAAAAGGCACCTGCGATCTAGTGTTAACTTTTGTTTTTGCTCTCTTGCTTCTCAACTGAAAAAGGATACATCTCTAAGAAGTTCTATCTTCTTCAAAACCTCATTTTTATAAGCTACTAGCCATGCCCTGCCACATGTTGCTGTAGCCCAGTCTGTGTATATGTGTTTTGTATGTGTATATATGTGTATACACATATACATATTTGTGTATATGTGTATATATGTGATACCTCACTACCTCTGAGGATGCTTGCCATAGATGCAGGCGAAACGTCAGGAGAGAATGCCTCTAGACCATGGCCATATAGCCCGAAAAAACCTACAACAACCCAGTACATATGTGGTTTTGCGCATGAGTTGTAATGTATTTTATTTTTGGCTTTTTAAGTCTCTTCCGTTGTGTTTTTCAGTGTTTTTTGAGTGATGGTCACTCATTGGCCTGATAGGTGTCTTGTGTCCAAATTTGGTGTCCATTCGCCCAGTGGTTTTTGAGTTATGTTAATCCCACAAATGAACATTATATTTTTATTTATATAGATGGTGCAAATAAGCCATGATCTAAAGAACAGAACAACTAATTACATGCCAGGGATTTCTTTTTAAACAGCTGGCAACTGTGTTGGACCAGATTTTTGAAACCGTAGTTTCAAATGAGATTGAAATGGTGCTGAAGCCAGCTGTTTGAAGATATAAAGTAAAGTCCCCCATTGGGCAAATGCAGTCCATTGGGTGCACCAAAAGTAGCTTTTCGGATCCAAGCCATAGAATTTATTCTTACATAAAGGTTGTAGCATTTTAACATTATAATACAGCTTAGCATTAAGTTTATTTGAACAGCCGCAATGTGATCGGTTGTAACTTCAGTTGAGTTTCCAAAGCTCACGGTGAACCTTTTGACACATAAACATCAATAAGGAGTTCAGCTCTTCCTCCTTATATGGTTTTACTAAAAATAAAACAAAATGCAGACAACCTTTCTCTTGTAGCCTGAGTAAGGTTTGTCACTTTTCATTGGTTTTCGCTTCATTTGTTTAATAAAGACTTTATTGCTCTTTGTACTGTAACTGTATTGGTGTAAGACATTTCTCACATACTCATCCCGACATAAATTATTTAGTGCTTTTACTGTAATTCCTTGATAGTTGCAGCCATATACTTAAAGTGTATATATTCTTTTCCCTCTGGTTATAGATATAGCAGAATACAGTACCTTGTGGGATTGCATTGTATTCTCATTTCACCTCTCAAAGCTGTGAATGATTCTAACCCACACATTTCTTTGCTTTAGTCAAAACCATTATTCATTAAAAATTAACCAGAGGTGATGCTTGGCTTTTAGAAAAGTGTATGCTTTCTGATTGTAGAAATGTTTTCTCTCCTGCCTGTTTCTTTTCAAATCTCGCTGGTAATTTTAAAAAACAGGAGTGGTACCATACTAGACTGGAAGTTGTTTTGTGTATGTAAAGTTCAGACTTCTGATTTTAAATTGAAATGGCACAATCATGCACTATTGATTCATTCTTGCTGTATGGTATCATAGGCACTTGATAAATTTTGCCTACAACCCACGTCAAGGGAAGTTCGCTATAAACAAAAAGTAAGCCCATTGTCAAGCTTAATTAGCTAATTAATCCCACCTTGCTGCCAAAGCCCCGGCATAACTGTATGGAGCTATTCCCGTGTTTCCAAAGGATCTTTTTATTTGTGCGGCTGAAACAGCAGTCTTCTCATAGCACTAAGCAAATCACTTTTGAAACGGAGAGGACTTCCAAAACCCAGTTTGTAATATGGTATGTGGGGTCCTTTATTCAACAGCAGTCAAGTTTAAAAACAAAACTTAAACCAAATCCCAGTCAGCATGCCTAAACTCTGGAGTGTACCTAATACGGTCCCTTGGATCTCCGCCAATGCAACATGAACTCTCAATAGACTTTGTTCCACACGCAAGGTTTCTATATAAGCAAATGCTTATATAGAAAACAAACTGAATCAGTTGTGTCCTACTAATTTAGCTAGATCAGTAGTTCTCAACCTTCCTAATGCTGCGACCCCTTAATACAGGTTCATCATGTTGTGGAGACCCCCAACAACAACATTATTTTTGTTGCTACTTCATAACTGTAATCTGGCTACTGTATAAATTGTAATATCAATATCTGATATGCACGATGTAGTTTCATTCACTGGACTACATTTGGCACAAATATCCAATATGCCCAAATTTGAATACTGGTAGAGTTGGGGAGGGGATTGATTTTATTATTATTATTATTATTATTATTATTAACTTTATTTGTACCCCGCTAGCATCTCCCGAAGGACTCGATGCGGCTTACACAGGCCGAAGCCTCAAAACACAATACAATAAAAAACGTAACACAACAATAAACAAAGCAAATCAAAACAATTAAGCAAAACAACAACAATGGCAATACATCAAGACATTATTTAAAACTGGCTCGGCCGGTGCAATGGGGTACAGGGTTAAAAGTGCTGAAATGGTAGGAGGAACGTAGGATAAAAGTGCGGTGTGCAGCAACATTAGTTGTGCTAAAGTGCTACTATGGCTTGGGATGGGGGTTCCTATTCTGAGAAGGCACAGCGGAACAGCCAAGTTTTTAAATTCCTTCTGAAAACTGCTAAGGTAGGGGCCTGTCGGAGATCTTTTGGAAGGGCGTTCCAAAGTCGGGGGGCCGCCACAGAGAAAGCCCTGTCCCGTGTCCCCACCAAGCGCGCTTGCGACGTGGGTGGGATCACGAGCAGGGCCTCCCCAGATGATCGAAGTGAGCGTGTGGGCTTGTAGATGGAGATGCGGTCGCGCAGGTAGGGTGGTCCCAAACCGTTTAGGGCTTTGTAGGTAAGCACCTGCACCTTGAATTGGGCTCGGAAAATAAATGGCAGCCAATGGAGCTCCTTAAACAGAGGGGTAGACCTCTCTTGATAATGAGCCCCAGTTAGCATCCTAGCCGCTGCCCGCTGGACCAATTGAAGTTTCCGAGCCGTTTTCAAGGGCAGCCCCACGTAGAGCGCATTGCAGTAGTCCATTCTAGAGGTGACCAAGGCATGGACCACCCCGGCCAGATCAGCCTTCACGAGGTATGGTCGCAGTTGGCGCACAAGTCTCAGTTGCGCAAAGGCCCTCCCGGACACCGCCGACACCTGAGCCTCAAGTGTAAGCGAAGAATCCAAGAGGACACCCAAACTGCGGACCTGTGGCTTTAGGGGGAGTGTAACCCCGTCCAGCACAGGTAACCACCCTATACCCCGATCCGGTTTACGATCGACCAGGAGGACCTCTGTCTTGTCGGGATTGATCTTCAGCTTGTTCTTCCTCATCCAGATCGACACAGCGGCCAGGCACTCGTCTAGCACATGAGGAGCCTCCTTGGAATTAGGTGGAAAGGAGTAGTAGAGTTGTGTGTCATCCGCATAAAGATGGCACCCAACTCCAAAACTCCGGATGACCTCTCCCAGCGGTTTCATGTAGATGTTGAAAAGCATGGGCGACAGAATAGAGCCTTGCGGGACCCCACAGGTCAAAGGCCAGGGGTCAGAGCAGGCGTCTCCCAGCTTCACCATCTGGGTGCGTCCCTCCAGGAAGGACCGGAGCCACGACAGAACCGCGCCCCCAAGGCCCATCCCAGAGAGACGACCCAGAAGGATACCATGATCGATGGTATCGAAAGCCGCTGAGATGTCCAGGAGAACCAGCAGAGTCACACTCCCCCTGTCCAGCTCTCTGCGGAGGTCATCCACCAAGGCGACCAAGGCTGTCTCGGTGCCATGACCAGGCCTGAAGCCAGACTGTGACCGATCTAGGTAGTTGGTATCGTTTAAGAAACTCTGGAGCTGGGAGGCGACCACCCGCTCCAGCACCTTACCCAAAAAAGGGAGGTTGGAGATTGGCCTGTAGTTACTCAGCACCGTGGAGTCAAGGGAGGCTTTTTTGAGGAGTGGACAAACCACAGCCTGTTTCAGACCAGATGGAAAAAACCCTTGCTCCAACGATGCATTGATAATCAGTACAAACCAATCAAGCAACCCCTCCCTGGCTGATTTAATGAGCCAAGATGGGCATGGGTCTAGAGGTGAGGTGGTCGCCCTCACAGCCCCAAGAACCTCCTCTACGGTTTCAGGAAGAACAAGCCTAAAAGAATCCCACAAAATTGGACAAGCAGATGCCTCCGTCACCTCTTCAGGCACTGCGATGAAATTGGAGTCAAGCTCAAGGCGTATTTGAGCGACTTTATCTGCAAAATGGTGTGCGAAATCGCGACACCGAGCTGCTGGGTCATCAGTGACCTCCTCCACCACAGGTAGGTGGAGGAGTTCCCCCACGACCCGAAACAGCTCCGATGATCTATTTGCTGCAGACGCTATCCGGGTGGTCGTGAATGATTTCCTGGCCGCCCGTATAGCCACGGAGTATGCCTTAAGAGAGGCTTTAGCCCGTGCTCGATCAGACACGTCACGAGATTTCCTCCATTTGCGCTCTAGCCCCCTTCTCGTGTGCTTCATCACAGTCAGCTCCCCGGTGAACCAGGGAGATGGCCTGTCACGACGCAACGAGATGGGGCGTTCGGGTGCGATCACATCTAACGCCCTGGACATCTCCCCATTATAGAGAGTCACCAAGGCGTCGATGGAATCGCCAGGCTCCAAGGCAGGAAGAGCCCTAAGATTCCTCAGGAATCCGTCCGGATCCATCAGTCTCCTAGGGCGGACCATTTTAATCTGTCCTCCACCCCTGCGGAGGTTTAGAGACGCAGCCAGTCTAAAAGAGATCAGATAATGATCAGACCATGACACCGGAAGGATGTTTTGATCTTCCGCTCTGATCGTTTCGTTGTCCGCCACAAAAACCAGGTCAAGAGTATGTCCAGCTTGATGAGTGGGGCCAGATATTATCTGTGACAGTCCTATGGTCGTCATGGAGGCCATAAAGTCCAGAGCTGCGCCAGATAGGGTGGTTTCAGCGTGGATGTTAAAATCTCCCAGCACCACCAGGCGCTGGGAGACCAAGGCCGAATTAGAAACCACCTCCGCTAGCTCAGACAGGGAATCTACTGGGTCGCGGGGTGGGCGGTACACCAGCAGGAACCCCACACTGTCACGGCTCCCCACTTTCAAGTGGACACACTCAAACCTAGAAGTCTGCGGAACAGCGCATCTGATCACGGCGATGGATTGCCGAAAGACTACTGCGACCCCTCCTCCCCGCCCCCCTTGTCTGGCCTGCTGATGCACTCCAAAACCTGGTGGGCACAACTGAGAGAGATTTACACCCCCCAGTTCGTCCAGCCAGGTCTCGGTGATGCATGCCAGATCCGCCCTCTCATCCAGGATCAAGTCCTGGATGGCCGCGGTCTTACCATTAACGGATCTGGCATTAATCAGCAGGACCTTAAGACCAAGGGGGCTGCCAAGGAGCCTACCACTACCCACCTTTTCCAGGGTCGCAAAGACTCTGTTGCGCTTCTCCCTGGGATGTTTATGACCCACAAATCTCCTCCCCCACACGACTTGAATGGCACCCCCTTCCTCCGGAACCTCCCCCCTCCCTACATGGCCGGGATCTAGTCAGCTCCCAGAAGAGAAAGTCGGGCTGGGAAATAATCTCCCTTGGGCGTTAGGTAAGGGTGATTCTGATGTTGAGGTAGATAATGAGACATCAAGGGAGCTGAGTGGGCTAAATAAGGGAAGGGTTCTCGAGCGGAGAAGCGTGGCTGGCTGGGAGGGGGCGACCGGGGCAGATGGGGTCTCAAAGTGGTACGAACCAAGAGGGGGGGCACTAACTGGGGAGCTAGTTGTGGAGTTCGGATTTTGTCATTTGGGAGTTGTAGATGCTGGGATTTATAGTTAACCTACAATCAAAGAGAACTCTGAACTCCACCAATGATGGAATTGAAGCAAACTTGGTACACAGAATTGCTATGACCAACAGAAAATACTGGAAGGGTTTGATGGGCATTGACCTTGAGTTTTGGAGTTGTAGTTCACCTACATCCAGAGAGCACTGTGGATTCAAACAATGATGGATCTGGAGCAAACTTGGCACAAATACTAAATATGCCAAAATGTGAACACTGGTGGAGTTTGGGGAAAATAGACCTTGACATTTGGAAGTTGTAGTTGCTGGGATTTATAGTTCACCTACAATCAAAGAGTATTTTGAGCCCCACCAATGATAGAGTTGGGCCAAACTTCCTACACAGAACATCCATGGCCAAAAGAATTTGCTGTGTTTTCTGATGGTCTTTGGTGACCCCTCTGACACCCCTTCGTGACCCCCCTAGGGTGAGAAATGCTGAGTTAGATGGTTCTTTGGTTGCACATGGAAAGAGGTTTCTGGGAAGCAAATTCCTCTTCTGTTTTGCCTGAACCCCTTTGTTTTTGTTCCTCCTGCTACAAGTGTGTGTATGGGGGAGATAGATTGCCTTGAAAATGCCCCTTGATAGGTTTTCTACTCTAAACTTCAGGACACTATTTTAATTCTCTGCAGCAACAGGAGATCTGGAATTCTCCTGCATGTAAATAAGCTCCGCCATGGTTGTCATCTTACCCTGATAGTATCACAAGACAAGTAATGACAGATTAAGACCTGACTTGCAGAGGGGAAACTAAATTACAAGACTTTTATTAAGGCATAAATAAACCTATTAACCGTTATCTGGAATACCAATTAGTAGAAGGAGCACTGACAATTTTATTTATCAACATTAAACACAATTATTAATTACAGACCTGACGAATCTAGCAGTAAGCAGAACATGTTGGGTGTGCTGGGGCCTTAAGCCCATTATATGAGAAGGATGATTACCAAAATCCTATGGGGAAATAAGTAATTGTAGTTGTAAAATTTTAATTGCCTTGGAATAAGGTAAATTATATTCTCTTGTCTCAGAATATAAATAGTATGGCAATAAGGTACCAAGCCTCAGTAGTTTTAAGCAGCAAATGATTTAGACATCTAAGCTGTCAGGAAAGAAAGGGAAACTGTTATAAATTTGCAGCAATGACTTACCTTCTGCTTTTGAATGAGTCACATTCACTGATATTTATTTGTAGATTTTAGTCTGCTTACACAACAGGCCTGGGGTGTCATATATTGCAACCTATGGATTAATGAAGGGGAAAGGATGTTGTATTGGAAGAGAGCATAAAACCATTTCTCATTAGGAAAACCATGATTTTTCTCGTGCCTAAGCCCGTTCTTGCATATGTGTATGTAATTTCAGTGCAAGTTGAGCAGAATTAAGTTTTTTTCATGTCAGGAGTGACTTGAGAAACTGCAAGTCGCTTCTGATGTGAGAGAATTGCCCATCTGCAAGGACATTGTTTAGGGGATGCCCGTATGTTTGATGTTTTACCATCCTGTGGGAGGCTTCTCTCATGTCCCTACATGGGGAGCTAGGCTGACGATGGGAACTCACCCTGCTCCCGGTATTCAAACCACTGACCTTTCGATCAGCAGTTCAGCCGGCACAAAGGTTTAACCAATTGCACAATCAGGGGCTCCTAGTAGAATTAAGTGTTGGCATATACAGACTTGACAGGGCTTCTCTTTCTGCTGGCAAAATTGTCCCATTGCGTAGGGATTTCTACCAAGGTAAATGGTGCCAGGATTTGGCAGATTATGCTCCTGTTTAAAGCATGTGGCACCTATCACTGGTTCAGGTGCAAAGTTCCAGTAGCCCTTTGTACACTGAAAAAGTGCATGGATGCAAATCTATTATTAGTACCAATTCCCAATTATAAGTACTGAAAGTAGTATGGGTTCAGCAAGCTTATACAGTGTTTTCTGCAAACCGTTTTCAAAAGATCCATTTTGAGAATTGCTTTAAAATTCATCCATTGTCATCGTGTTCCTAGAAGTAAGTGTTCAAATGTATCCAGTCTGGTATGGTTGGGATTGGAACTTTATTTCCATGTTTGGATGGGAAGGTATTGCATATGGTAAATGTCTGGAGCGCTTTCTTTCGCTGCTTTTTGTATGACATATTTCCAGCCTTTTTATATTCACAAAACCTAAACTTAGCCTCACCCCACTCATGGATGTTATTTCTGTTCCTTTTAAAGATCTGAATTCCTGGCTTTCAGGACATTTACTCACCAGCGCAGCAAGAAATTCTTTTTCAAAATTCATGGACAAGCTTTGTCTTGTGATGGAAGTTGCTCCAGCAGGTAGCAGCCGAAGTATTACCTACGCAGAGAACGACTCCTTGGTTCAGAAGTTGGCTCGTGGGCTTCATAAAATAAATGCACAGGCTCTTAAAGCAGGCTTGAGCGACAGAGGCCCTGTTACGGTTTGTATGAAGGCACACAACACCCATTGCTCGAGCTCAGAAATAATATTTTTTTATATTTTTGTAGTAGCCATCACGTTTTTCAGTCTTTACAGTGAAACTGGAGAATTGCAAGGAAATTGTAGTATTATTTAAACCAAACCTGCTATGGATAATACTTCTAATACTTGTATTTCAAATTAATTTTCTTAGATCACTTCCAGCCTTGTGTTGTATTCAAGGCAATGTTCAATCTTGTTTCGAAATACTACTGCAAGTGCAATTCATACTAATTATGTTAAAATGCAGGAATTGTCTACATACTTAGTCTGAGTATTGTTACAAAATATGTTCTGTCTCTGTCCCCCAAAGGGCTAAATGTTTCTTCAATATCATTTCCTTTCAAGTTCAATGTCCAAAAAATATCCCTCTAATATGTGTTTATTTTTTAGTAAGAGTAGTACACTTCAGTTTGGTATGTAAACTCAGAAAGGAGGCTTCGTTTTCATTTGCCCAGGCATTAAATGCTGTTGATTTACTGCCTACTCAGCACTTTCTACAGCTAAACAACATTGTTTCCGTTTTTTTACTACCAGAAAAGCATAGCATCCTTGCAGAAGCAAATATTTGAATTTACACAAAGGCTGCATACAGCAGAAGTGGAGCGGCGGTCACTGCGCTTAGAGCTCACAGAATTCAAACGGAATTTGAATGAGATGAAGAAAGAGGCTGACAAAGCCCAGAGCCTGCAAGAGCAATTAAATGTGTTTAAGCAATCTGTAAGTATATTTGATTTGGAAGGATTGGGAGGGGGGGAACAAGCAGGTTCTGAAGGAGAGACTTCCTTTTACTCCTTTTTGCTTCACTATTCCTTAGAAAACCAAATAATACAACCAGCCTACCCTTACATTCTCTCTCCTCACAAACCCTATGTCTCATAAATATGTCCCAGCTGTGAATCAGGTATATTAAAAGGAGAGGAACAAATGCCTCTTTCCATAGGATTCTTTATGTCTCGGAATAAGATAGGTTGAGTAAATAATCAAGTCTCATCTTCAACAAAGCCGATCTCCCCAACTGCGGTATCCAAAATAATTCTATTCATGCAGCTAGAGTATTTGAGTTTGAAAACTCAAATTGTATGCTAACATCACCCAGACAAATATGTTTTATGTACTCCCACTTTGCTTTTATATGGCTCATATCATTGCCAACTGCTGACATATCCTCGAAGAATACAGGGGCTATTTTACACATTGCAAAATACCTACATGCAGGACAACTCTTGTCTGTGAGGCTAACAGAGGCGGAGGGCTTCTTGAGTTTGGTAATTTTTGTTTTGGGGTGGAGGAGGCTGCTGAGCAAAAGATGCTGCACTTACTGTGGGAAATCCAGTCGTTCAGGAATTCCCAGAAGACACACTTGCATTTGCTATCCCAGTTCTCAGGTTGGCCTATTAATTGTATGTGTGGACGTCTTTCCTAGATAGACTTTTTGTAATGAGTATAAAAGCCCTCGGGGACATTTTCGTGTGAGGTCTGCAGGCTTCCTGGAACTGTGGGATTCCTTCAGCCCCTCAGTCTAGGAAAATGACAATTCCTCTCATACTTTAGAAATAATTTCAACGGAAAGAAGAAAAACAAAAATGAAATGCGTTGAGAATATTAGTTACTCTCTCTCAATATATTTCATGACAGATTTTCCTATAAATGTGCATTTCTAATACCTTTTCTATTAATGTTTGTCTATAGTTGGTACAGACAGGTGTAGAAAGCCAACCTGCCAGTAGATGGTGATAGGAAATGACTGTTTTATAATTTCGTCTCCAAGCTTGAATCCTGTTCCAACTTAAACATTAGTTCTACTTCCTGGATTTGCTGTTTTAATTAGCCAAACAAGTGTACACCTTGTTTTGATTTATTATCTGTTTTGATTTATTAGATTGTCTTTTGCAATATTTAAATTGGCAAGAGTGGACATAGATCAGTGCTTAATTTTACTAGGTTTCTGACTCATTTTTCTAAAATATTGTACATACTGTAAGAAACCAAATAAGGAATACCTGTATTCAAATTAATTGTATTTGGTAAAAAGTAATTCATTTGTTTGACTTCAGGCATTAACAGGAGTAATATGCAAGAAGAACCTTCTTTAGTTCACATTTATATTCCTCTATATTTTCGTTGGGAGAAAAAAAAAGACCCGGCGAATAAAGATCACCTGGCATTAGCATTGTATAATGGTCCTGAGTTGGGAAAGACTGCCTCTAGGGTAGAGGTATTGAGTGTTTTAAAACTTTTGCATTACTATGTTGCATACAGGCAAGTGGGATGCTGAAAGTCAAGTGTATAAACAATGCTGCTCTTTCATGACAGAACACAATTTATTTCCTTTATCAGAAATTGATCACCCACGAGAGGTTTGAAAGTGCATGTGAGGAGCTAAATAATGCATTACTTCGGGAGCAGCAGGCCCAAATGCTCTTGAATGAACAGGCACAACAACTACAGGAGTTGCAGTATAAACTGGAATTACATTCCTGTGAAGAAGCAGACAAAAACCATACCTTAAGTGAAGCTGTAAAGGTAGGAGCACAGTGTTTCTTCTCAAAGATGCTATCCTTGCCTCAGTACAAGATTTCAGCTTTGCCGTCTTTAGAACACCTTCTGTTTGAACACATTAAGGTCACTAATGTGAACATGGTCACAGGCCGGGAAATACCCTGAAGCCACTTTAGAGAGCATTCTGGCACACTTTGATGTATTTTATCAACATACACAGCCGTATCTTCTCCGGCTTTAAGATGCACTCAGATAAACAAACTTTGAATTATGGGGTTTTTTTTTCTGACCCAGTTGTAGTGCATAAACGTGCCTCGTGTCCAAAGGAGAGTTTATGCATGTGCAATAAAGAGTATTTTGCTCAAACAGACAAAGCGGGGGGGGGGGGGGGGGGGGAGTCCTTGGAATAGAAGAAACGTTAGATAAAAAAGATAAAACAAATATTCTGTATATTGTGGGGGTATTTTCTGGTCCTTGCAAAATCCAGCTCTCACCTGCAGGATTCAAATGTGGATATGAGGTTATAAAAACAATCATTTCCTATCATCATCTACTAACAGGATAGTTTTGTATGTATTAATGAAGCCCATTTTAATTTTGGTGGGTAGACCCAATCAATATTTTGCTGAATAATTATATGGACCATTTTTTTGTTCCAGTACATAACATGGTCTAGTCTAGATAGATAGAATGATAGATAGATAGATAGATAGATAGATAGATAGATAGATAGAATAGTTTGGCCTAAATCATATACTAATTAATTTGATCTGTGTGCTGTTTTCCACCCAATATTGGATCCAACTTATATGACCTATGAAAGCAGACGTATTAATTCAGTTACTAAGTGGTAAGTCAACACTTCTATGCATTTTATCACTCCAGTCAAATTGAACTCTTTTGTACCAATAGGGTTTTTCTGACTGTAGAAAAAACTGAAAATTTTCACTTATTTCATGTCAAAAGCTTTGCATAAAATAATTATCTAAAACTGATAAAAAATAAAGGGATCACAAACTTCTAGATAGTTTTAGACCAAAAACGGGCCACAGTGACTGCGTTGTCTGTAGTTTTAAACAATTCTTCCTCTGGGTGTGAGGCAGAGCATTGTGGGCAAGCATACAGATGCTGAGTTGTTTGCTCTGCTCCACAGTCGCACAAGGTGGAGGATTATTTTAGGTAGTGCCATTTTGCCAGTTTGTCTTTTGGTCTGGCAACACAGCTTCTGAGTCTGTTCAAGGATTTCCAAGTTGTCCATTCTTGGTTTGCCCCTGGAGGCAGACCCTTGTGGGGGGCCATCCAATCGGAACTGAAAATGGTAAACGGTGGAATTCTGGGGACACTGTTACCTATTGCAGTGGTAACTATGTCTTACAGTAATTTTGGTAAAACGTTATAGTCTGTATGTGGTGTACATGAATCCCACTAAGAGGTGCATATGATATGTATACAATGCACAATTGTATACAAATGGGTATACTACATCTTCACTCCTATCTGAAAAAGAAAGTAATAAATGCTTTCACTTCTGGATAACATGAAGTACATTAAAAAAACATGCTAAGGGCTTTTCAATGATTTTAGATAATATTTAAAAATAAATCCACAATTAAAATGGTATTTTTACAAAGCCTTCAAAGAAAATAGTTGACAGTTACACATTATACACATTGGTCTGGAAGTCATGCAACATATATTAATAATTAGGCAACATTAAGCATTCTGTTATTTTCATCACATAGGTTTAAAACACTGTTGATTAATTTTGCAGCTTTATCGGTTTTGATTATAATCCCATATACTTTTTATCTACCCAGTGGCATATACCATAGAGACATGTACGCTTGCCAATTATGTTTCAAGGTCAGTCAGAACTGAGCACTAGTCTTAGGCTATTTCTTTTATTAGGTGAGAATAATAACTCTTTTGCAAACAAAAGAGTTTGTACTTGTGGTAACCAAATCTGTTCTATTTTACATAGTAAAACTATATTGTTATTTCTGAAAATTCAAGTAAATTTTCATCATTCACCAGTACTAATCTAGTTTTTTTTCTAGATTTTATTTCCTTCAATGGTTCAGGTAACAATACATTCATAAATATAAGAGGTGGATACCAAAGACATACTTCTATCAGAAACACACCATCAGTATACACCAAACAATGAAACTGAAAAAGGAAAAGGGGGAAAAATCAAAGAGACAAGTAATGATAAAGCCTCAGTCAGTTACTGCCTCTGTAAAAAGTATGCTGAAATAACAAGTATCTTGAGCCGATGTCTAAGGACTGAATATGATGGGGCAGGTGGTGTTATTCATTTCAATGAGATGTTCATTCCATTGAGAGAAACAGAATATTTGTAGCTGTGCCTGGTGGATTTGGCCCAGCCAGCATTAGCATTTGATTATTTATTGCCATTGTATGCCTTGTCAGTTAAACACTAATTCTTTCCAATTGATCCTAATCAGAATCTGATTAGTTCAGTTTTTTATTGAATTCGTTCTCAACAATTCACTTCCTAAGCAAATCTCATTGGATATGAGAAAGCAAACACATAAATAGGACTTTTTCATTCTGTAACTTATTTTAGACATTTGACTTCTCACCAGTTACTTTACATATTTAAGTGTAGATGCCCCAGATAATTATGCTATTCATTACAACACTTGCTCAACAGGCAAAGCATGTGTTGCACCCCCTTCTTAAAATGACACAATACAGAGTAAGTCTAATTTTGAAAAACTAGTCTTTTTGGAAGATTAGGAATAAAACAGGTTTTATGCTTGCAGATGCCTATGAATAAATTAATTTTTAGTGATTTGCAAAACAGTGGTATATGGACTTTTGGAAAAAACTAATTGTGTACACACATGGGTGGTACAAAAGAAATTTAAAATGGGAAATAAACTACTCATAAGGAGGTTGTTTCACAAATCTTGGAAAAGGCCTAGGGCATCCTGCAGAATTGTGTCCATTCACTGTTGATGTTTTATGCATGAACCATCATCTTGGTAAGTATTTAATAATGGACTGGGTTTCATTTCCATATGGCTAGCAATTGTTTCATGTGTGAATTTCTCTCAGCCATCATTACAGTGTGATTTTTAGCATTGTAATGCATTTCAGTCACATTTTGTTAGAAAGCAGACTATAAATAAACATAAATATAGTTTTAGTAATAATAATGGTCACACCAACAAGTGCTCGCTTCCATTTATTTTGGGCATGAAATCTACTTTAAAGCTTAGTGTGATCTTTAAAGGAGCTATCCAAAGTGTTGAAACTGAACAAGAGTTCACAGTATATCTGTGTGAGGCTCTCTCACACAAATCAATTAATTAAGCAAAAATAGTACAATGGCTTTGTAGCTGAAATGAAGGGATCTCTACCTTTACTGTGGATTTAAATTTTCAGTTGGCAAGAGACTGGGATTGCATCTAAATGGGCAAAAAAAACAAACAAAAAAAACTCAGCTGCTACAGAATGCAGCACCCGGAGGTGCCGCCCCCTGCCTCTGTGGTACAGTACCCAGGGAAAATGGGATGGCCATGTAAACAGGAGGGCCAATTCTGGTTGAGAACCAGTGCAATTATTTAGAAGTGTGGAGCTGCTAAGCACTTTGCCCTGCATTTGGGGTAATAAAGATCCATGTGGACATCATGGGGCCAATTCCCGTCCAGCCCTCCCTTTATCGTGTCCATGTAGGTATGCCCTGGGAAGTTGGTTATATAGCAAGAACTTTCCAAGAGACTCTACATGACCAACTGAAGCCAAGATGTTTTGACTTGTTACCTTTATGGAATTTTGTCAGCCTGGGTGCTCTGCAGTAGTGACTTGATAATCTTGGCAGATTATATTAGAATGGACAAGGTTCTAGGCTATCAGGGTAGAAACATAAAGTATTTTTCCCTAAATTAAGTTGTATATTTGATTCTACAGGCCTGTTTCCCTGTGGGAAATTTGATTCAGTCTATGACTGAGACTTTTAGTGACCAGATGAATATGTATGTGCCATATTGATCTTCTTTTATGCTCTGATGTTATTTTTAAATGTACTCAACTACTTAACGTTCTCCATCCCAGATCTCTGTACTGAGCTATTAGGTGTAAATTTGGAGCAAATAGGTGAAAACCAGGTTGGTCCTGGAAACCTACTTGGTGACCTTGTCCAAGTCACATTTTCTCAGACTTCTTTCCAAGAAAACCTTATGAAAGGCTTACCTTAGGGTTGTCATAAACGGGAAATGACTTGGAGACACAGAACAACAACAGTTGGGGTACTGGAAGTACAACCAGCACACTTCCTAAACCTAAGGTTAATATAGCCTGGATTTATTATTGGCTAGGAATATTGCATAACATTAAGAAAATCAGTCTTTCACCACATGTATAAACTACTTAGCAGGTAGGGGTCCGCAGATTACTGTATATACTCGAGTATAAGCCTAGTTTTTCAGGCCTTTTTTAAGGCTGAAAAAGCTCCCCTTGGCTTATACATGGGTGAGAGTCCTGGTAGAAATGCATGGGGCTGAAAGAAGGGCTTCTTTCAGCCCCACGCTTTCCTGCCAGGACCCCCACCTATCCATACAGCAACCCAGCTCTCCTTCTTCGCCTTCTCTCTCAGTGCAGCGTGCACCTTCCTCTTGGAGAAGTGCATGCCTTCCTCTCCTCCTCTCTCGGCGCCAGTCTTTCCCACTTTTCCTTATTCATATACACACAGCATTTTCTCCAAAATGTATAGTTAAAATAAACTAAGGATATGTAAGCACATTTACATTGAAGAAGGTTAGAATAATGATTTAATAAGAGTTGGACCGTTTTATCTTAAATTACAATTTTATGTAAATATTCAAAATTTAACCTACTGATGCCTTGATTAATGTAATTTTATTGGTACTTATTTTTATTTTGAAATTTACCAGTAGCTGCTGCATTTCCCCAAAAAAAGTTTCCCCAGGTTTTTTGTGATAAAATTAGGTTCCTTGGCTTATATTCGGTCGGCTTATACTTGAGTATATACTGCATTTTCATGTTCTAATCTGATAAAATATGGGAGGCAGATTTAAGAGTGTTTTTTGCCTGCTTTTAAAGTCATTTGATGAAAGGCTAATACTGTAGTGTAGTAGAATTATCATAGAGATGTTGACTAATTCAGAAAATAAATTTGGGGCTTTCGTTCACCATCTCCCACGAGTATTTCTTTTTCCTTGCCCCCAGAGAAACAAGCTAGATTTAGAATACTCAAAGCAGTGTTGTTGATTGCTAGTAACTGTGTTGTCACTTTGGCAAGAAAGAGCAATTCTAAACACTGTATCTATTAAATTAAAAGCTGTTGTTCATTAAAGAACATAATGCTGTTGATTATTCATTAGTGTACAAGTTAATAGTAAACTGTTAATCAAATTTATCATGTTAAAGCAAGCTAGAGAGGGAGAGTTCCCTTCTGAATTGTTGGAGACAAAATTTCATAATTCATTAATTAGTTAAAGGCTTTAGTTGTTTCAAAAGTTTTGTATAATACATATTCTCAGCACCTAAATAATTGATAGAAACTGGATGTTCTGTTGTAATTTCCACCTGCCTTTCTTTCAGAACAAGAGTAATTCATTGATCCGCCTCAATGTCTTTCATTCATAGAAACAATAGTTCACATAAAACATGTTTCTCTACATACTTGAAAGAGAATGGAGAAACGTATACCCTATTATGTTTTCACTATCTGTGATCATTCTCTAGAGTTTTGTTAGAAAAAAGTAGGCAAGTATCTAATTCACATGCCACAGTTTTCCTTTTGCTTTTTTTAAACATGGAACACATCTACATGGGCAGGAAACCCCAGGTTTGGTGTGGAGTGCAGTAGTCAAAGCAATGGTAACCTATGGATGTGAGAGCAGGGCCATAAGGAAGGCTGTGCAAAGGAAGATAGATGCTTTTGAACTGTGGTGCTGGAGGAAAATTCTGAGAGTGCTGAGAAGATCCAACCACTCCATACTTCAGGAAATAAAGTCTGACTGCTCATTGGAGGGAAGGATATTAGAGGCAAATATGAAGTACTTTGGCCACATCATGGGAAGAAAGGAAAGCTTAGAGAAGACAATTATGCTGGGGAAAATGGAAGGAAAAAGGAAGAGGGGCCGACCAAGGGCAAGATGGATGGATGGTATCCTTGAAGTGACTGGCTTGACTCTGAAGGAGCTGGGGGTGGTGGTGGCCGACAGGGAGCTCTAGTGTGGGCTGGTCCATGAGCTCACAAAGGAGTCAGAAGCGACTGAACGAATAAACAACAACAAAAAACTGTATTCTGCATCAGTCCTGGGAGTAGCTTCATTGCCCATCTCCATCCTGTTGTGGAGGTGGGCAACAAATAGAGTCCTAATTGTTTAGCAGGTCTGAACCCTGTTCAGTCCTGCCAGAAGACCGTCTTTACCGTGGTGGTTCTGTTGCAATCAGTGCAGCACCATAGATTCCAAATATCTCCTTGCCCTCCTTGGGCACTATTGCTGATTTTTACAAAGGTGTCCATGTGATTTGGGAATGGGAGTGGAGAAGTGGCAATCTCCCCTCTCTAATTTATGTAGCCACCCTTGTAAACAACAGCAATGGTGCCCAGGGACAGTCAGAAGCTCCATTGCCCTCTCAACAATGGTGGCAGTACTGCTAAGATAGGTATCATCTCCTCCTCCCCACAGTGTGGATTCTGGGGAAAGTGTGGCAGCCATGTGAATAGTGGAGCCGGTTGCAATTCAGAATTGGTCAGTTTTCCCCAAAGTGTGAGGCTGCTCTGGAGCATTCCCTGACTATGGCTAATGTTGTACAAAACAACATTAAGGGTCTTGTCTTAGGGGGAGAAGAGGCTGTGTGTCATGTGGGTGCCATGATGTCAGTTCTCACAAGCCTTGGTTTATGCTGCCCATGTCATCATACCCATGATCAGAAAAGTACTAGACTTTCAATATAGCTTCTTCCTCCTGAGATGAATTTGTGTGAGAATCGAATTTATCTGCACCCAGAAATTATTTTTGGAGATATGTTTGGATCCTCTTACAATATTTTTTGATGGAATGTCATCTAAACAGAAGGCTAAAAAGAGATTTTTGCCTTAGTTTATTTAAAAAATGATATGCCAAAGTTCTCTTTTTGTGTGCATGATTGATGTAAACTCTTCTCTGTAGAACCCTGGGGTTCTTTAGAAACTAAGTGCAATGTTCTTAATGAGAAATCAGTGGTGATGCCTAAATTCTCCTGAAAACTTACCTCCCATGATCGACCTTGATCAACAAACAAATGGGCGGTCACAAATGGGCAGACCTCAGATAAGGATTACCAAACATTCATTCGATATCGCTCGTACATGAGCGTAACTCTGTTGTTGTTGTCCGCATAATTCTGAAGTTCTATGAAATACTGATGCTTGGAATAAACTTAATCTCTCTCACCCAGTACTCTGAGTAAGTTGGACTGAAAACAGTGTAATGATTTGGTAGATCACGTAGCCAAAATTATTGTTTGTTGTCTGTTTGCCTTCCTGATCAGTTTTAGGTCTCATTCCAGCTTCAGATTTCACTTGACAAAAATTTACCCAACAAAACACATTGGAATATAATTTTGCTTGAGTGCAATATGCAGACAGATAAAGTTTTGGGTTGTTCTAAGTTTTTCAGGCTTTTTGGGTATGTTCCGGAAACATTTTCTCCTGACGTTTTGCCTTTTAGGGAGGAAAGATACAAATGAATATTTTGCGCTCTTTGTTTAACCTTTCCAAAATCGGAGGTTGGGGGGGGGGGGGGTTCTGACATTCTCCTAGTCCCACCCCCCTGGTCTCTTCTTTTTAGTTGTTTGTAGAGTGGAAAGCAATGTATTTGTGTATTTCATTTTAGCTGCTCTCATTGTCTGTTTGAGGCAGTGTTGAACAATGACAACATAAATACAGAGGCACCTGATTTCATTTGCACCTTTTAAATATTTCTTAAAACTATATTTTTACCAGTCAGACAAAGGCTTTGGAATCCTTGCTGCAAACTTCCAGATGCTGATTCAAGCATTTCTCATGCTGCACAGGAAGAACAGCCTGCCTCAGGGAAGTGTGCTTGCTACATCAACATTTAACATTTACACAAATGATCAGCCACTGCCAGAAGGGACAAAGAGTTTCATCTATGCTGATGATCATGCCATCACTGCCCAAGCAGCTTTGAAATGGTTGAATAGAAACTCTCTGAAGCTTTAGGTACCCTTACTACCTATTACAGGGAACACCAGCTGATTCCTAATCCATCTAAAATGCAGATGTATGCTTTTCACCTTAAAAACAGACAAGCATCTCAAGCTCTGAGGATTATCTGGGAAGGAATCTCACTGGAGCTTTGCAGCGCATCCAAATACCTGGAAGTTTGCCTGGCCCATGCTCTGACTTACAAGAAGCACTGCTTGTCTATCAAGTAAAAAGTGGGCACAACCTGGAGATCACAACCAGACACAGTGAAGAGACATCTGCCCTTGCACTTTGCTACTCTGAAGCTGAATATGCATGTTTAGAGTGGAACATATCTCACCACCTTAAAATAGTGGATGTGGCATTTAGTGAGACATGCTGCATTATCACAGGATGTCTACGTCCCATACTACTAGAGAAATTACACTTTTGAGACAGCATTGCACCACCTGACATCCACCAGGATGTAGCAGCCAAAAATGAAACAACCAAGGCAGTGAGTGACATCTCCAGGCCATCCCCTGTTTGGATATCAGCCAGCACGCCAACCCCTTAAATCAAAAAATAGCTTTCAAAAATCTACAGAGATATTCACAGTAACACCTCAGCAAGCAGGAGTCCAAAGTGGCAGGATAAAACCTGGAACATCAATCCATAGCTGATACCGAATGAGAGACTCCCTCCTGGGAACACAAAAGACTGGGCAGCTAGGAAGGCGCTGAACAGACTGTTCTCTGGCACCATGAGATGCAGAGCCAACCTTAAGACACGGGGCTACAAATTGGACTCCACAACATGCGAGTGTGAAGAGCAAACCACAGACCACCTATTACAATGCAGTCTGAGCCCTGCCACATGCTCAATGGAGGACCTTCTTATAGAAACACCAGAGGCACTCCCAAGTGGCCAGCTCCTGGTCAAATGACATTGAGTATAATGCCAAGTTTTAAACTTTATTTGTATTTTTAAATACATTTTAATAGCATCCTCAATTCGCTTCTGACACAATAAATAAATACCTGATGATGAGCATGGAAGCTTTAATTTTTTATTATGAATAACAGGATAAGGAGTTCTCACAGCTACTTCTTTTCTGATATTGTGAAAGGGTTTTCTTTAAAAATAAAAATCTTTATCTTGAAACACAGCACTGCTTTTGTAATAAGTGCCATTTTATTCATTCCGCTGAACTTCTGCTTGATCCCTTCCGTCTCACTCCGACTTTGAATTAATTGGTTATCTACATCATTGGTGCATATACTTTGCAAACGAGGCAGATTAAATTCCTGTTATCTCCAGTTTAAAATAACACTTTTTGGGTATCTGAGAATTATATTTATATTTTTTAGTCTAGCCCTGAAAAAGGTCAACTGTGACAGAGGCTGAAGGGTTTCCTAAATAAGTAAGAAATAAACCAGTGACCATCTACCATCATGCGGAGTCTATCTCCTTTCTATACTTTTTGCTATAAGTTTTCAAAATAGCAGTAAGAGAGTCAAAATTCATAGCATGCCGGGTTAGTTTATAACAAATGTGTGACCTACCTAACTACCAAATGAAAGTATTCATTTCTGTTAACTTAGCCATGTGTTTCTCTGCAAATTTAATATATTGTCTACATTTATAAATCACATGATGTGCACAGTTCCTTCCTTATGAAGGACCAATACCCCAAAAATAGAGAACTTTTTAATTTGGGTTAGGGGAGGGGGTTGTATCTTTTTCAGTCTAGATACAGGCAGTCTCTGAATTACAAACATTTGACTTAGATATGACTCATAGTTAAGAACAGAGGTGAGACATCAGGAAGTGAGAGAAATCTACCTTTAGGAAGGGAAATTCACTCCTGAAAGAGTTATCATGGGGGAAAGGTGTCTCCTCTGAAGGTTTATCACCAATCCTTATTTCCACAATAAGTCATTATTTTTTTTCAAAATCCAGTTATCACAGGGGCAGAAAGTGAGGGGAAGTCTTCACTTTATTTATTTACACTTTATTTATATTCCTCCCTCCTCCCCTAGGGGACTCAGAGTGGATTACAGCATTTACATACATAGACAAACATTTAATGCCTTTGCAATCATATGAAATACCAAAACACAAACAAAGGCAGAGGCTTCTCCTTTCATTTCTGGTATCTGGAGGCGGTGCTCATCTCTGACCCTGGGAGGTGCTGTTCTCCATTTTCAAGCCGAGGAGCCTGTGTTGTCACCTTCTGGTTATATAGCCAGGAAGATTACTTGAAGTGTCTCTTTGCCTTTTCTCGCCAAAGTGGTACCTATTTATCTACTCACATTTGCATGTTCCTGCTAGATTGGCAGGAACTAGGGATGACAGATGGGAGCTCACCCTGTCTTGTGGATTTGAACTGCCAACCTTCAGGTCAGCAGTTCAGCAACACAAGGGTTTAATCCAGGTGTCCTCAAACTTTTTAAGGAGGGGGCCAAGTCACAATCCCTCAATCTCTTGGATGGCCGGATTATAATTTGAAAAAAATCTGAATGAATTCCTATGCACACTGCACATATCTTATTTGTATTTCAAAAAACACTTAAAAACAATACAATAATTAAAATGAAGGACAATTTTAACAAATATAAACTTATTAGTATTTCAGTGGGAAGTGTGGGGCTGCTTTTGGCTGATGAGATAGGATTGTTGTTGTTGTTGTTGTTGTTGTTGTTGTTGTTGTGTGCTTTCAAGTAGTTTCAGACTTAGGTTGACCCTGAGCGAGAGCCGGGTAAATGACCTTGGAGGGCTGTATCCAGCCCCCGGATCATAGTTTGAGGACCCCTGGTTTAATCTATTGCACCACTGCAGACCACAGGGGTGTAGTAGTAGTAGTAGTAGTAGTAGTAGTAGTAATAATAATAATAATAATAATAATAATAATAATAATAATAATAATAATTTATATACTGCTCCGTCTCCCCTAGGGGACTCAGGGCGGTTTCCACAGACAAACATGAAACATACAGAGTAGCCATTAAAATATAAACATAACCTGTTAACAAAATCATATGCATTAAAACAAACCAATTCCATAAACCATTGTGCAAGATGAGTTACCAAATGCCTCACTTATATGTGGGCCAGGACAGGTTGAAAGGGCTTCCCTATGCTATTATCCCTTCCCTATGCTACCCAAAGATAAAATATATGTATTATAGGCTGGAGTTACACTTAAAAATGCACCATTTCTGACTTACATACAAATTTATCTTAAGAATAATCCAACAGAACCTATCTTGTTCGTAACTCGGGTACTGTCTGTATATGGAAAAGCATCCCAACTAACAAATAGGGGATATCCCTTATAACAAGGGGCACGAGCAAGTCCTATAAAGAGACAAGCTTTAACACTCTCAAATAAGGGATGTCCCTTTTAATATGGGGCAACTGTTAACCCGATTTCCTAGAAACCCCAGAGGACTGCTTTGATCAGAGCATTACACAATGCAGACTTCTTTATGATATTGCTTCATATGTTCATCTTGTTTGTGCCTTAATTTTCCAGTGGAATTTGTTTTTAGTATAGTTAAAGCTTAGTTTAAAACCTAAGTTTAAGAACAACAGCAACTGAAAATGAACATTTTAATGGCTTTATTTTCCTAAGGGGACAACTTCCAGTCAAACCTTAATTTTACTTTTTTTTTTTTTGCTTTCAGTGATTTTTTTAAAACTCTGCCACTGAAGGCTTAATGGTATTACTGCTTTTTTGTAATTATACTAATACATGCTTCTGTCCATGACCTTGGAATTTAGAGTGCAAAGGAAAAGATTTATTGACATGTGCGTTTGAAGGGGAAAAATGGGATTATTTCACAAGTAAAATGCAAAGGTGTTAAATATGTTCGCTTGCATACCACTTATCCTGGTTAGTGGAATGCTTTTATGTACCTTTAAGATTTTATTCGAGCATACCAGAAGGCTTCTTGTTAAATCCAGTTTCCTAAGAGATATTTGTTAGAACACTGAATCAACTACAAAGTAACTATATTACCTTGAGATGCGTGGAAGGAATCAATAGAACTATAACGCTTCATAGAATTTTTTTAGTGTTATAAACCCCCTTTTTCCTAGTAGGTCGAATATCAATGGATAAGACTTTTCTCTGGCTTCTGATATTTTAGTCCCTTATACTTAGTAGTTTTTGTTGTTATTTTAAACAAGGGAGATAATGCTCTTTGGACCTCTTTTGTGAGTGTCTTTATTAACCTTAACCAACTTTTCCCATGATCTCCTCTTCATTTTGTGTCAAGCTTGAGCCTATAATGATTTTTAAAGGCTACTATTAAACCCATGCTGAAATGACTGTTCAATAGACACGTAAGATGTCTCCATTATACGAAGGTAGGAATAAATCCTGCCCTAGTTCTATTTGACCTTGTATATGTTATCAGTGGGCCCCCTGGTGGTGCAGCGGGTTAAACTGCTGAGCTGCTGAACTTGCTGACCGAAAAGTCGGCAGTTTGAATCTGTGTCGTGGGTGAGTTCCCACTGTTAGACCCAGCTTCTGCCAATCTAGCAGTTTGAAAACATGTGAATGTGAGTAGATCAATAGGTACTGCTTCTGTGGGATGATAACAGTGCTCTGTGCAGTCATGCTGGCCACATGGCCTTGGAGATGTCTACAGACAACGCCAGCTCTTCAGCTTAGAAATGGAGATGAGCACCAACCCCTAGAGTCGGACACAACAAGACTTAATGCCAGGGGAAACCTATACCTTTACCTATGTTATCAGTTTGCCATGGAGCCTACGGCTGGATTATTATACTGTCAGTTATAGGACCATAGAGTTAGAAAGGACCACAAGAGCCATCTATTCTGTTGCGCTAAGTGTATTTCAATCAAGTCCAATACAGAAGACACAATAACATTGCACCCAGGCAAGAGGAGAAAGAACAGAAAAAAGGTTACTCTTATCAGCAGAGTTAAAACATAAACTTGCAATGTTACAAACAGTGAAACAAACTTACATTGCCTTTGTAAGCAATACAGAATAAGGCATCTTCATCTTCATCCAAATGAGAGAGCAGTAGAAATGGTTGAGCAAAATGCCTGAGCAAAGGCTCCTCAGAGCAAAAGCTGAACTGTATTCTAAAAACCCCAAGGCCTAAAAACCCACTGGGTGTGGTCCAAACTTACTAGTTGACCTACATTAGCAGCTGCACATAATAATTAACAGCATAAGGTTTTCTTTAACACACACACACACACACACACACACACACACACATTTGATTCTGTTAAGACTTACTGTAACATATTCCTATATTCTGCCATGCAGGAATACACTTCTAAAACACTACTGAAAGATGTCCATCCAACCTCTGCTTAAAGACTTCCAAAGTTAGAGAGTTCACCGCCTACGAAGACAGTAATTTCCACTGTCTAACACTTCTTAACAGTCAAGTTCTTCTTAATGTTTAGGTCACAGCTTTCCAAACATTTCATGTTGGTGACACAGTTTTTAGATTGCATCATTTTATGACACTATAATTCAGTTTTACTAGCAAACCAGAGGCTAAACCAGGGGTCTCCAGAATAAGACCCGTGGGCCGGATGCAGCCCTGCAGGGTTGTTTACCTGGCTTGCCCCTAAACTTTAGACTTAGGATTGTCTTAAGCCTGAAACGGCTTGAAGGTACACAATAATAACGATCCTAATAAACTTGGCTATCTCATCAGCCAAAAGCAGGCCCACATTTCCCATTGAAATACTGGTAAGTTTGTGTTGATTAAAATTGTTTTAAATATTGTATTGTTCTTTTGTGATTTTTTGTTTTGCATTACAAATATGATATGTGCAGTGTGCATAGGAATTCGTTCATGTTTATTTCAAACTATAGTCTGGCCCCCAATAGTCTGAGGACTCAGGAGGAGACCTTGTGTGAATGAGGCAAAATTGTGCTGCCGTGCTCCATTTTGCTTAACATAAAATTTCTGAAAATATTGTTCTGTCTAAACTTGTTATTTACACTTACAGTAAAAAAAGAGACTAGTATGGAGTTCAAGCTGCCTTATTCCACAAGAGTAGCCATATTTTGCTTTGTTCCCAGTTTTCTTTCTCTAGTGAAGTTTGGTCTGATGTAGGTTGTGTGTTATAGAAGCTTTCCTAACGTGAGTTTGTATTTAATGTGCTGTTATTCATCATATTTTGCTTTTGGGTAAGTCCTTTTACCATTTTTTGATGGGGTCATATCTTATGCATGAGAAATTGCTTAGGCTGGGAGTGAATGAAACGAATAGAGTGCCGGATGATTACATAGCAATCTTAATGGCCGAAATATCAAATGCATCTAAAGATAAAATAATTGGGATGAAGTAATTAAAATGTGTCTTAAAGCTCTTGCCAGATCGGGTCCCGTAAAATGCCATGCGCAGGCAATATGTGGGTTCGGCTTTGTGTTTTGTTCCACGTTGTGTTTGTTAATGGTCCTCTCCTTATTCAGTTTTCAACTTTCCAAAGGTTCACATTTGTCTGTGGCAGTGTTTCAAGATAAATACACTATCAGGCTTTGAAATTTTCTTATTTTTGTAAATATTAAAGCCCAGGGAGCAAAATAAAGGGCTATATTGTGGATTAAGTGAAATATCTCAAGGCTGCGCTTTTCTGATAACTGAACCCGAAGTGACCTTTCTCAGACACAATTACAGAGCTGTATGTTTTTCCTTTAATTTCATCAGGGGTTTAATTAGTATACAAATAAAACTTCTCTTATCTTCCTTTCTACCTAATTGGCTTGTCTACGCTTATATATGAAGCATGTGAAAGTGGGCTGTAATTAGGGTGACCGTGTTAACCTTTTTTTCTCTCCAACGTACTCCTGCCTCAAGGCCTCAAGGCCTAAAAACAGTGATTTGGATTATTGCTTTGCAATCACCGTGCTTCTCCCATCGGCTTTCTCACGAGCAGAAGGGCTTTGGGTGCTGCCGGTTCCCACTGCTTAACAGGGATCTTCATCCTTCTCCCTTCTAAATGTTTATTGATTATCTCACTGTTCCACACTCAGCCTCCAACAACTTAATATCAGGTGACAGTCAGGAGAGTTCTCCAAGTAATTAGAGCTGAGCATTGGGGGAACAATTAGGACCAGAGTTATTAAACTTGATTTATCCTATTCTCTCCTGAACAGTTTCTTGGATATCAGAACATCACACTTTCACAATCTACCCTGGTTGAGAAATTAGTGGCTAACCTGCTGCTTATCATTGTTGCCTTGCTGCCTGGAGGCACACCCTCTTGGTTTCAGTCATTCAGCGAGAAATATTAGAGTCCATAAAGTTTATCAAGGGTTTTAATTAGATCAATCTGAAGGAATGGGCAGTGCAGGGTGGGGAAGGAGAAAGGCTTAGCAGCTCAAAGTATATTACTTTAAAGAACTCCAGACTGTAATTCAACAATTTCCAAGGTTTGCCTTTAACCCACGAAGGCCAGGACTTAGAAGCAGAGATGAAACCTCTTCTTGAAGTTGTTTGTGTTGTAGTGTGTATCAAAAGGCAAGGAAGAATATCCATAGTTCAAGATTTGCCTAATTTTTGCCTCTCTTTGAATCATGGAAACCATTAGTGCTTTTATGTTTTTGCTTTATTGTCATTTAATGTCATGGCAATGAGGCCACATATTCCGAATAGAGTCACATCCTTTTGAAAATGTTTCTTAAAACAGGATGCCAGCTTGCATAGCAAATGCATATTCAAGCCATCTATATCCCACCAAAGGAGAAACAGTGCCAGGGTGCAACTATAACAAGGCACTGTTGTATGAAATGAATTTCCACTTTGGAAATTCTTCATAGAAGAAGTTGAGATGGTTCACTTGTAGCACTAAAGACCTTATCACATTAAGGTTGGGATTTGCCATGCATTATGGTGAATCCATAAGATCCCATTGCCATTGAGGAGTGTGAAGAACCCATGCCCCGCATCACCCAATTTACTGCTGGCCCCATCCCACAGGGGGAAGCATCCATCACCCGGCTTCCCCCCCCCCCCCCATCATTGCAAAGGCAACATGGGAAGCCGCTTATGTTGCTGCAGTAGTGGTGTATGCCACTTGCTCTCCCCTTTTGCCACGGAGCCCTGCTGGAAGTAGATACATCATGTAATGGGCTCTGTGGCAAAAGGGGAGAACAAGCAGAGTATGATGGGCAAATTAGCCCATATGATGAGGTCGTAAATCATCCCGAGTTTCTACATTTTATTCAGACTACAGTTACAAACCATATCTTGAGAGGTGTTTCTCTGATTTGGAGATCATGTGTAAACCAAGTTTGCCAGTTCAACTGGCAACTTATGGTTTGCTCTAAAGAACAAACTAACCCCCTGTGGTTGCTTGCGGTATCCTGGGAACAAAGGGAGTAGAGGCAAGAGTAGATACAGGGCTTATGCGGGATAAATATATCTTGTGTTCATAAATTTTGCTTCCTCGTTCTTTGTTTTCATGACAGTCATCCAGGGCATATCTTTGAAAAGAAAAGCTGGAAAGGCCTTCTCCTTCCAACTGCCCATATAGTTTACATTAATAACATTTTGGTTTAGCATTCATAGAATCATAGAGTTGGAAGAGACCTCGTGGGCCATCCATTCCAACCCCCTGCCAAGAAGCAGGAAAATAGCATTCAAAGCACCCCTGACAGATGGCCATCTAGCCTCTGGTTAAAAGTCTTCAAAGAAGGAGCCTCCACCACATTCTCTGTTAAGAACATACTGTGTTCACCAAAGGTTCATAATGGTGTGAAAGCATGGTTGTCATGCTTTTAAAAACTGTCATTTGGATGCTATGGATAAAAAGTTGTATTGATTTTATTCTGTTGTTTGTTCCAGCATCACTTGTTCCAGACATCATGGAGCTGGATGACAGGAGCTCTGGAGCTTTTAGTGATAGAGTGGTGGGCCCAATGCTAAAACTTCTTCATTCACTGCAATAGACACCTGCAACTGAATTTACAGTTCCTTGTTGTTAACTTTATTTATACCCCGTCTTCTTCCCAAAGATTCAGATTTGGAGTTAGCATGGTCTGAGCAAGCAGGACTTTAACATACATTGAAAAACACATGTATAGTCTGGTGATGAAATATTGTAATGAGATAAAAAGATGGCTATTTTTGGCAAGGTTCTCATTATCTCATAAAAATGTCCCATTCTCCTAAATTTCTGGCTTTTTATCAGAAAGTCCTCATGTGCTTATAAACTTCTAAGTTAAGCATAGATCATGTGCTCATTTTCATAGGAGTGTAAATTTAGCAGTAGGAGTGACTTTTCCCATTCTCACCTAAATTCACCAAGTAGAAGGAAATCTATCACCCACACCGTTGGTTACAGTAAAAGTTCTAGTTGAGAATGGCTCATCAAAAAAAGAGTTTTGATTAAAGATTGCCCCACAACACACCCAGGCATGGATCCATTGCTAGATTCTTCCTATACCTAAAGTTCTATCCCGCATGAACCATATAGTTGAATCTCAAATGACACACCACTGCATATATAGCACATCACTGGGCAATGAACTGTCTTCCTCTTACTGTCCCGCTTGTCTGTAAAATACTTCTCTGCTCATCCAAGTTTACTCTAAGAAAATAGTTAAGTCAGGGCAATGATACTATATCCATAGTGCCCAAATGACATGGTTTTTAAAAACATGGCAACTACAGTTTTGCACCACTGTGGACCTTCAGTGAACTCAGAAAGTTCTTGACAGAGCATGCTAAGGTTTTGATATTTGTTTAAACTAGACAGAGCACTTGGAAGGAGAAGGCAACTCTAGCTTTGGACTGGACTAGATATTGCACTACTATGCTTGGGAAAGAGTCCGCTCTCATAATTACCTCTTCCAACTGCTGTTGTTGTCCATAGGTTCTTAAGAGGTGCATCTACACTGTAGAATTAATGCAGTTTACATAGCTTTAATGGCCATGGCTCAATGCTATAGGAGTGGAAGGCTTTTAGCCTTCTCTGTCAAATAATGTTGGTGTATTTATAAACTACAGACCTGAGGATTCCATAGCATCGAGCCATAGCAATTCAAGTGGCATTCATTCTACAGTGTAGATGCACCCCAGGTTTCCATTGATATTGGTTAAGTGCAGTCATCCAGTCATTCTGGAAATCAATATCCTCAAAATTTCTGTTTCTTGATGTTTCAAATCCTCCAATAGAAGATGCAAGGAAAAGTTGCAGAGTACTCTGTGGATAGTTAAAATTCCTGGCTCTGTTGTGAAGGTCATAACCTTTTAATTTGTCAAAGTAGCATATAGAAATTTAGTCTTACAATTACACCACTAAATCCTTTTGCAACAAACATTACAGACAAAAGTAAACGTACACTAAAGCTTCACTTTTAGTTTTTTTTATGAATAACTCTGTGTACATATTGATGTAAACAAAATGTTGAAGCTGTATATTACCAGAAACATAATACTGTAATGCCATTCCTCTGGTCTATAGCAATTGTAGTGCCTTTCAACAATGGGGGTGGACAAATGAAAAGAAGATCTTGAACTATGAATTGAAAATACTACAGCAAGCATTACAAAGAATTTGATTGCAGTTTGTGTGCAAATTCTCCAGTTGTTCACCCTTTGTGGAATTTTGTGTATTCTCCATGTCCAAACAGGTGCTCTACTTGAAGCATTTAATCTTAGAAAGTAGATCTTAAGGCAACCTTCAAAAGACAGGAACCATGTAGTAAATTCTGGAAATCACAAAAGCCACATGACAATTGAATTGCAGTGTTTTGGTGTTTTCTAAAAAATTGGCACTACAGTAGAGAGAACTAGCACATAATAATAATAATAATAATAATAATAATAATAATAATAATAATAATAATAATAACAACAACAACAACAACAGCAATAAATAATAACACTTCATTTATATACCACCCTATCTCTCCAGAGCTGTAGAATGAGTGGTTTTCTTCCACTATATTTCTAATTTTCTTTTCTCTTCTGAGCAAGCCTCTTCACTATTTTTGTATTCCTTCCATGAATTCAGGAGGCTTTGGATTTTTTTTCTGCACAAGGGTGTTGTTGCACTCATGTCCTGCGTATGGACTCCCCACTGGCATCGGATTATCCATTGTCAAAACAAAATGCTGAACTACATAGGCCTTTGGTTTCTTCCACCATTGTTCTTATGTACTTATATTGCACAACAATTCTTCCTTTAAATCAAAACATTTTGACAAAATCACAAGATAACATGCTTTGATACCGCACCTGTAGCATGAGTGGGTGTTAAGATCAGGGTGGTTTTCGTTTGCTATGGGGTACTTAAATATACAATGTGCTGGATGTTTAAGGAGGGTAAAGAGGTACTATTTTTTTTATTAGGAAATAGCCTCAATCTATTTCACAGTCAGTCTGTATTTCTCTTTGTTTAATAGCCTATGGCATAAATTGAAGTTAATTATCGGAGCTGACAAGTAACTCTGTTTTCTGTCTGCTCTCAGAGTCTCTCCGAGGCAAAGATGGAGCTGAGAAGAAAAGATCAATCTCTGCGTCAGCTCAATAGACATCTTACCCAGCTGGAGCAGGACAAGCGTCGACTGGAAGAGAGCATCCACGATGCAGAGAGTGCCCTCCGCATGGCAGCAAAGTGAGCACTGGGGCCTTGGGGAGATCACTTGAAACAGACAAAAGATCAATTCTTACTTTCATGCAAAGGGTTTTAGTCCTGGATAATGCAGTGCTGGAAAACAAAAGTACAGCTGCCTCTCTTTGAAATTTTAGTGAAAGATCCTCTTGAAGAAAGAGAACTTAGTTCAACATACTAATGGCCTGTTTCAGTCATTTTGGAGTCCGTGGAAGGGCACGCTTTAGCACAAGCAGAGTGCATTGTCTCACTGTATGGTGCTTGAACCGCTGGCCTGACTAGCAGCCTAGCAAGCTGTCCTGGTAAATGAGCCAAGTGTTCTTGATGGAAAGCCTGTGTGTGAATAGGGCAAACGTTGTGGCAGAAGTTGACCAGCTCAATGCATGTACCAGATTTGCAGGAACAGGGAAGAGAATATGATGAGTCTTTACACCTACAAGGAGAGCTTTGGAAAGTTTCTCTTTTGTAGTACAACTCCCAGAATGCACAAACCTGGGAAATTGTGGGAATTGTATTCCAGATTAGTATTTTTTTTCAAGCTCTGGTTATAAGATGCTGGGACAGTACAGACGTTTGTCTCTGGAGTGCTAAAAGCTGACAGGTACTAAAAATATAGAAGCAAAAGCTTTCTTCTTGTTGCATGCTTTCAAGTCCTTTCCCACTGATGGCAACATTAAGGTGAACTATCACAGGTTTTTCTTGTCAAGATTTGTTCAGAGGGGGCTTGCTTTGGCTTTCCTCTGGGACTGGGAGAGTGTGATTTACCTAAGGCCACACATTGGATTTCCATGGCTGAGTCCTCATTCAGATCTTGGACTAAAGACTCATAGTCTAATGCTCAAGCCACAACTCGCAAAAGTAGTCTGCATTACATATTTGGACTTCTAAAATCTCTATCTTTCAGATTCTCCTGCAGAAGCCAAGCATGTATATCACATGGCTCTAATATTTTGTATGTAAAACAGTGACCATAACCTGCCTCTGAACTGACAAGATAACCAGTCTGTCAATGGGTACTTCTGCCAAGTCACAGGATGGCTTCATATCTGGATCACTGCTTCTTATACTGTGGGTCCCAACCCCCCAAAATATCCCCTTAGCTCAATGTTAGGGTTGTGATTGTTTTTCTTCTGAACACCACCTAGCCTCTGTTGTAGACATTTAGATGAATATGTTGTGTGGTGTTTACAGTGGACTCTGCAGGAGATGTTTCAGCTGTACTTCATAAAAAGAAAAAAAATCACCCTGTTTAGCAAGCCTTACAAATACTCATATGTTATCAAGTAAATTATTGATTTTTATACTTATTTTATCTTCCTATATTCCTGGGGTTGCATAAAAATTTCTCGGGATGAAAGAGGTCACAAGTGGAAAAGTTTCAGAAGCCCTGACCTGATTCACCTTCTGCCTTTACAATTTAATGCAGATGGAAATGAAGAAAAGTACTCTCAACATTAAAGGTTTCACTGACCCATAGTTTTAATTAATTAATTGTAAACTGTACACAGAAGCACATGGCTTCCCAGAACAGCACTCAATAACATGTGATCAAAAATAGGAGAAAAATAAACAAGTGAGGATGACAAACATTATCTCAGGATAACTATGCTTGTGTTTACATTTGATCCTCACAGCGTGTTAAATCACTGAACTGCTGAACTTACTGACCAAAAGGTCGGTGGTTCAAATAAGGGGAGCAGGGTGAGCTCCCACTGCTAGCCCCAGCTTCTGCCAACCTAGAAGTTCAAAAACATGCAAAATGTGAATAGATCAATAGGTACCTCTCCAGTGGGGGTAACGGCGCTCCATGCAGTCACCCCTTAATCCCAGTGAATGTGGAGAGTTTACTGTACTTTTCCAACGGATAGTTTTCTTTTCCTTGAATAGCTGAGAATCATATAATGGTGATCATCCTGTTTTATTCTCAACTCTTTACAACTCTTTGTGATAGATTAAGTGAAAGCTGTTAAGAATGGTTAACGAATCCACATCCCCTTCATTTCTAGAAATTACTTGGATGGCATCTTGGGAATATTTCTTTTGAGTCTCTGGTGGACATTGGGGTTATTGGTGGTGGTTATAAGTACTTTCAAAGAATGTTTGCCAACCGTCGATCTGTCCTCCTCCCTCTCTGGCTAAATCCCTTTTTTACTTGCAAAGAAAACCTCTTATCATTATAAACAGCAGTTCAGGGAAACCCTGCTTGCTCAGCAACAGGCCAACCAGCCTGTTTTTCCTGTCTATCTCACTTCAGAAACTGAAATGATGCTTTGGAGCAGAAGTGTCATTTACAGCCAGGGACCTGTTTTCAGTTTCCTACTGGGATTGTCAGGAACTGACATTTACGCCAGAAGCATCATGTCAGCATCTGTGGATACAAGGACTAGCCTGTCAACTAGTGAGCCATATTCCTTTCTGCCACTGATTTTCCATTCTTGAAACTGTAAGGTCCTTTATCACCACCTTCCTGTTGCTTTTAGGCTGTCTGGAGGGGACTGGAAAAGGAATATATTTCAGGCATCAATCTAGATGTTCAAAATAGGTTGCAAATTCTGTTTCAATCACTTAAGAACTCCCACAACTTCCATATTCTCTCGGTTTAGAATGCGTCTTCCTTTTATATGGTTGATCAGTTTTTTAGGGAACATAGGAGGGCAGACTTGTAAAGAGGACTTGGTGAATATGAGGGTAGAAATAGTTAGGAAACCTCCACTTGCAATACCTCACCCACAAACCATTCTCCAATTACTTTTTTGGAGAAAGGCAATTTGGTTTTACAGAGCTGAGTATTCTGCCAATGATCGCCATACGAGAGAAAACTTCTAAATTCGGAAGGCCCTGCCTCATTGAACAACATGGAATATGCCTTACTAGAAATGGGAAGGCCTGGGAATAAAATTTGGGGAAAAACAAGTTTTTTCTTGGTTTTTTTTGAAAGCCATTTTTTTTTTCCTGGAAGAATTGAAAACTGCGTAGAATATGTTCTTTTCCAATGATAAATAATATATCTATGACATGGTATTCAAACTATAATATATCTATGACATGGCTCCTCCATATTGACATGATGGCAACAGTCTTGGACAGCAATGGCTCCCAAAGTGACCCATTTAAGGTGGAATCAGGTGTCAAATAGGGATGTGTTATTGCCCCAACCTTATTTTCCATCTTCATCACTATGATACTTCATCTTGTTAATGGGAAGCTTCCTATCGGAGTGGAAATCATCTATCAGCCAGATGGCAAGTATTTAACCTAAGCAGACTGAAAGCCAAAACCAAGATTACATCTGTTATAGAACTCCAATATGCTGATGACAACTTCGTCTGTGCGCATTCAGACCAACAAGCCACTCTACACAACTTCGCAGAAGCATACAAGAAGCTCAGCCTGTCATTGAACATCAAGAAAACCAAAGTGCTCTTCCAGCAGTCACCAACCAACCCATCTGCAATGCCAGAAATACAGCTTAATGGTGTAACATTAATGGTGTGACCATTTCCGCTACCTTGGCAGCCACCTCTCCACATTGACACTGAAATACAACACTGCCTGAGCTCTGCAAGTGCAGCATTTTTCATAATGAAACACAGAGTGTTTGAGGACAGGAACATCCGTAGGGATACTAAGGTGCTTGTTTATAAAGCTATTGTCCTCCCAGCCCTTCTATATGCCTGCAAATTGTGGACTATCTACAGACGTCACATGCAGCTCCTGGAACGATTCCATCAGCGTTGCCTCTGAAAAATTCTGCAAATCTCTTGTGAAGACAGGTGGACAAATGTCAGCGTGCTGGAAGAAGCAAAGACCACCAGCATTGAAGCGATGGTCCTCCGCCACCAACTCCGCTGGACCGGGCATGTTGTCTGAATTTCCAATCACTGTCTTCCAAAGCAGTTGCTCTACTCTGAACTCAAGAATGGAAAATGGAATGTTGGTGGGCAGGAAAAGAGATTTAAAGATGGGCTGAAAGCTCTGGCATAGACACCGAGAACTGGGAAGCCTTGGCCCTTGAGCGCTCCAGCTGGAGGAAGGCACGTCAAGCCAACCCCGACTGGGACTGTCTTCCACCTGGAAACCGATGCCCTCACTGCAGGAGAATATGCATGTCAGGAATAGGGCTCCACAGTCACCTATGTACCAGGATACCGAACTTGGAGGACAATCTTACTCGGACAATGAGGGATCGTCTAAGAGTAATCAAATTATATAACACGAAGACCTTACTGAAGATTTCTGAGACTTTTTGTTTCTACACACTTTCCCCCTATTTTTTTCTGAAAAGAAATGGCTTTGGAAAAAAAATGGGGAGAAGGTAAAAACTGTTCCCCCGCCCCAATTTTTTGGGTTTTTTCCAGGCCTTCCCATTTCTAGTCCCTACACATTGTGTGATCTTATGATTCCCTGCCTCCTATCACGTTTGTCCAGGACGCTGAAATTTCCAAGTCACATCCATTGTTTTGCTGGTTTTGCTTTATAGGTATTCCTTCCATCACTATTTGTCATTGCAATATTGCATTTTGGTTTCCACCCTCAACATTTTGGTTCCTTTCATCTTACATCTGGGTGAACCAAAACTTTCCTTAGTCACATTCTGAATTTCTGAAGGTGGACTTAGTAGTTTATTAACAAATGTTAGAAGGCATCTCATCCAGTCCTGCAATGTCCGGTATGGCATCCTGAGTGGAGCGGATAATTAGCCATCACAGCAGAAATTTGCAGAGACTTATTCATCAATCTCTTGTCTACATGAAACACCATATGTGTGACCTTCATTCAGCTTAAAAGGGAGAGATGTTTTATGTTTGAAACCAAAGTTATCCAAGGAGATCAAATCTTGGTAAAGCTAACTCATAATTGTTGTGACCTTGTCTCTGAAAGCTTCTATAAACCTGACTTCTATTTTGATTTCTTTTATATATTTTTTCAACAGAGAAAAAGAATCAATTGCTAGACACATGAAATCTGTGGAATCTACCCTTCAGAATGTAAGTAGTATTCTTAGTTTCCCTTGTTTATTGCCGAATTTTTTCTTTCTGGCATTTTATCGTTCTCTATTGTTTTCTCTGGAATGCTGGTGGAAGTTTCAGAATGGTCTTTAATATTAACAGCCTGTCTAAATACTTAAACAAAATTTCTAAATGCACTGTGAACCACCCTGAGTCCCCTTCAGGGCTGAGAATGGTAGTATGCAAATACCGCCAATAAATAATAAATAAATTTTGGGATCCTGGTAACTGTTTATAAAGGCTTAATACAGAATAGAAATATGAAAAGTTAATATCAAAATGTTGTTTTTAAGTCCTTCCTTTGACACAGGGCCCCTTAAATTTTAGAAGTTTTATTTATTCATTTTATTTATTTGATTTAATGCATAGGATATCTGACTATAAAAAACTGAAGATTAGATAAATGAGTTTCACGTTCACTTTGTTTCGCACATGAGTTTTTTGCTTATTTTCTTCCATGGTTGCAACAAAACTTGTCACAAATTGACATTGTGTCACATTCACAGATTATTTTTTTCTGCAAACTATTTGAGACTGAAAATGTTTGAACATTCACCCCCAACAGCCATTTGAGTAACCTGTCAGCAACACTAGAGTGTCTAGCTCACTTGCTCAATTATTGAATCATCCTCAACAAACACACTCTTAATAGAATTTCCATTGACTTCATCCACTGGACTGTTCATTATTAAAAAATAGCTCCCTTGTGCAAATACTTAGTATGTACAATATGACTCCCATATCCACAGGGGAAAATATTTTCCTATATTCCGTGTAGATACATGAAACTGCAGCTAAAAGCAAACCCTACTGAAATGAAGGATTCCTGGCCTTAGAATACTATAGAATTGTGCTGGGTGATCTAGGAAATGCTTAAAGAGGCCAAATGAAAGGACAGGTACTGGTCCTGCAGATACATGGCTCGTACTGTATACATACAGTCCCCAAGTTATGAGCAAGATAGGTTCTGTAGGTTTATTAGGCTGAATTTGTATGTAAGTTGGAACAGGTACATTTTGTAAGTATAACTCTAGCCATATCTATCTATCTATCTATCTATCTATCTATCTATCATCTATCTGCCTAACTATCTATATGCCTAACTATCTGTCTGTCTGTCTGTCTATCTTTGGATAGCATAGGAAAGGGCTAACACCCCTGTAGTATTTGTTTTGCTGTGTCCCTGTTCAGAAGATTTCACCTCACTTTCTGTCTCTATGATAATTGCATTTTGAAAAAAAAGGCTTGTTGTTGTTGTTGTTGTGGGAAAAAGGATTGGTGATGAAAGCTTCAGTTGAGACATCTTTTCCCCCGGATAACTCTTTCCCTTCCAAGGGATAGATTTCTTTCATTTCCTGTTGTCTCACCCCAGTTTGTAACTATGAGTCATTACTAAGCGAGATGTTTGTAGCTCAAGGGCTGCCTGTATGTCTATGCAACAGGGGAAATCAGGAGCACAGTGTTAGCTTTAGGTGGAGAGCAGCAGAATGTTTTGTTTCTCATTTCTGCTTCTGTGTGTTTGTGACTATCCACACTAACATTAGAGGCTCCTGGTGGTGCAGTGGGTTAAGCTGCTGAGCTGCTGAACTTGCTGGCTGAAAAATTGGCAGTAGAATCCGGGAAGCGGGGTGAGCTCCTGCTGTTAGCCTCAGCTTCTGCCAGCCTAGCAGTTTGAAAACATGCAAATGTGAGTAGTTCAATAGTTACCACCTTAGTGGGAAGGTAACGCTGCTCTATTCAGTAATGCTGGCCACATGCTTGAAGGCGTCTACGGACAATGCCGGGTCTTCGGCTTAGAAATGGAGATGAGCACTACCCCCCAGAGTCGGACTCAACTTAATGTCAGGGGAAACCTTTACATTTACCTTTACTTACACTAACATTGTTTTACATCTCCCTTCCTTTTGAATAGTTACATTTTAAAATCATTCTTCCATGTTTTAGTCCTTACTGCTTTGTTGTTTTTGGTTTATTTTTAAATTAGAGGAATATTTGTAAATGTCAGATTTCTTAAACTTTTGTTCTGAGCATCCTTGACACCTCCCCTCAAAGGAAAACTGGGCTATACAACCTGCATCTTAGTTGTGCACCCAACTAAAGTAGAACCATTGAATCAATTATTGAAAGGTAACTGAACAGTTGAACAAATTTCATTGAGTCAATGAGACTGTTCTATTTGGAACTGCCAGTAAGATTCAGACCCCGGTGCTTTACAGCCAAATAAGAAGACTCTTTGTGAGTTTTCTTGTGTTTTCCTGGTTTGGTGGACTGTATTTTAAATTACTTACCAGAGCACACAGAATCTAGGATGTGGTTTCTTTTATGAAATAGATGAAATAAATATTATATTTGGTAGTTGCTTTCTTGTGAGCAGTCTGGAAAATCAGGCCAGAAAGGTAAGTGTTGACCTAAAATATTAATGCATACTATGCTTTTATATATATACACACAGCAGTAGGTGAGCAGTGCCACAAAAGTGTGGAATGACTGGAGTTTACTCTTAAGACCTTACATTGTAGAAACATGCCAGATAATGTATAACCTTGATTTCAATAATATCTATTTTGCTCCCTCTCTGAAAGGAGTCAATGAAACCACAGTGAAAAATGCATCTAGTTAGTCCTGTTGAATCAGTCACAAATATTGCTCCTGATTGTGGGGATAGGAGCAACAGATTTCAGATTATAGAACCAGAAATATTTATTTATTTATTTATTTACTGTATTTGTATACCGTCTCTCAGCCAATCGTCGACTCAAGGCGGTTTCCAACAAATCAGTACATATAAAACATAATACAGATTAAAACATTAAATAATATAAAACACCACAAAAGCAATAAAAATAACATCATTAGAGTCTGATTATTATCAAGCATTGTCCAGTTCCATTGTCAAATCGTTCGATTTGCTATATTAGCTACTCTGCATTCGTAAACGCTTGCTCAAACAGCCATGTTTTAACTTGCCTCCGAAATGTTAAGAGGGAGGGAGGAGATCTAATCTCCCTTGGGAGGGTGTTCCATAGCCAAGGGACCACCACTGAGAAGGCCCTGTCTCTCGTCCTCGCTAAACGTACTTGAGACAAAGGCGGGACCGAGAGCAGGGCCTCCCCAGACGATCTTAGAGTCCTCAATGGTTCGTAAGGGGAGACACGTTCGGACAGGTACGTTGGGTCAGAACCATTTAGGGCTTTATAGGCCAAAGCCAGCACTTTGAATTGGGTCCGGTAGCAAACTGGCAACCAGTGGAGCTGGCGCACCAAGTAGGTTGTATGCTCCCTGAGCGCCGCTCCTGTTGGCAACCTGGCTGCTGTTCGTTGGACTAGTTGAAGCTTCCGGACCGTCTTCAAAGGTAACCCCACGTAGAGAGCATTGCAGTGGTCTATACAGGATGTAACCAGAGCATGGACTATCGTGGCCAAGTCAGACTTGATAACTTTAAATCAGTAGAGGGGCTTAAGTCACCGTCGCATGTAGTTGGTTATCTGTATCATCCTGAAAAATGTTAGGGAAGATTTTGACTATTCATTATTCACAGATATGTGGCAAAATTGTTGTCGGCATGAGATTGTATCCAGCCTTTGATGCAACTAGTGCAATTGTAAAAACATCTCCTTTAGCTCATAAGTGCCTAGGAAATATTCTCAGAGGTTTGAAACCTCTTTGGACAAGGTTTTAGGTATATCCTAAGGCTGAAGAGGAGGGGATGGGAAGAGAAGGGAAGGGAAAGAAATTCCATGACATGCACAGGCATCATGTTGTATTTAGTCTATTACAGTGGTTCTCAACCCGGGGTCCCCAGGTGTTTTTGGCCTTCAACTCCCAGAAATCCTAACAGCTGGTGAACTGGCTGGGATTTCTGCGAGTTGTAGGCCAACAACATCTGGGGACCCCAGGTTGAGAACCACTGGTCTATTATTTCTTAGACATAATTTTGATGATATAATAATTCAAAGAAAATGACTCTGTTTTATGCTTTTGCTGAAATTTTGTACTGAAGGAAGGTTTTCAGACTTATTTTTCTCCCTTCTGTTCTTATAATCCTGTTGTTGTTGTTGTTGTTGTTGTTTCCTGGGTGGGAACTTAAACTAGATCTTAGAACAATTGAAAAGCACACACTGAAAGCTTAAAAGCACCAACCCCTCTGCAACTATAACAACAAGAGAACTGTTCCAGGATTAAAGGAGACTGAAATGAAAACATATTTGTCCTACCACCTGAATCAGACTTTTGACCACTTCTAGTTTTGCTTTTGAGGAGTGATATGGCCTGAGGTAAGTCTCTGGATGAGGGAATATTCCGCAAATCCTGAGAACAGCCACCTCTGCTTTGTGTATATTTGAAGGACATCTCCTTCCTCTCTGAATAAGTAAACTGTAGGGGACTCGGCCTGTCTCTTTGCCTCAGGCTTCTAAGGAGAATGATCATGAGCCTGCAGAGGTTCCAATGTCTGAGTTAAATGATCAGGATTCTGCTGACTCTGTCGGTGAATAGAGATGATGGTCAAGAGAGTACAGTTAGCCAGAGTGAACCTGAGGATTCTGGGATAGTTGGTTCACAAGGCAAAGATGCTTCAATGCAGGCAGAGAAAGAAACCGAGGTGGAACAGTCAAGGCCAAATAGTGATAGCGAAAGGAATTTACTAATTGGCAAACCGAAGGAGTCAAGCTTTGACCTATAAGGCCAGATTGATCTGGATCGCCACGGAATTAGGGAGGAGGCGCTCTGCAAGATTGAGAGAAAAGAAGGGTCCGGGAGAGGTTTCCCAAGGGAAACGGAGTGCTTTTGCTATGGCTTTCTCAATAAATATAGCACCTGTGAATCTATAGTCTTCAGTGAGTCCAACGTTTGGTTTTCATGTACAATCATGTCTTTTGCTTCATACCTGATATCCATGCCTTCCTGTTCATGCTGAGATTCCTGTGTACTTCTGCCTTGGATTCATGTTCATGCTAAGATTTTTGTAAGCTGTTTGTCTTAGTTCCAAGCTCCTGCATCTGGATTTATTGGTTCAAGTTTGCTTCTGTTTCTTCAAGGGACGTTGGTCTTTGCAACCCTTTGGAACTGAAAGACTTTACTCCTATAGATTTGTTTACTGGATTTTGGGATCTTCCTGTGTTCTGACTTAGATTTTGACTGGATTATATTATATTGCTTACCTGACTATTTTGTAGACATTTCATTATTATTTGAATGTTTTTTATCTTTTTGACTATTGCTATGTTAATCTTCAATAAACTGTTTTGCTTATAAAGAACATTGATGTGTTTACGGGTTCAAAGGTGCCAACTCCATCCTTGGTGTGCAGCATAAACATTCAATCAGATTAAGTAGCTGAGATTCCAGAGCACACAGCATCATATGCAGGCAGCTTTCAGCTTCTGAGCCTTGGCAATTAAATAATTCCCCTCTTATGTCAATACGAGAGATTTTGCTCTGAAGGTGTGTCAGTAACATTGTTAGTTAGTATGAATCCTAATAATTATTGGGTAATGTGCCTCTGCTTTCTAATGTTTGTATTCGGCTTTGCTAACCTTTCATACTCCAAGTCAGTATTTTTTTCAATCTGAATTTGTTTTATTGGCTCATTAATTAACTTACAGGTGTCCGTTTTGTGACCATTGGATGTTCACGAGCTAGTACTGAGTTTTTACACACCCTGTCATTACTTTAGCTGTGCCCTCAGAAGAACTGATGCTGCTAGACTTTTGAACCTCTATCACATCAAATGTGAATTCTGAAGGCTAAGAAATCAGAAGCTCACTTCTGAAAGGCTGTGATTCTAAGACAGCTGGAGGTGATTGCCTTGAAATAGCATTGAGAAAGAAAGAGATGCTTCTGGACTAGTTGCCACTTGCTCACCTAGTTTCGATGACTTCTCAGTTGCTTAGGGACATTAGCTGTCAAATGCTTCAACATTTTCAACAGACTCTGGATTGCTTTCCCTATGTGTGGAGTGCAATGTGTAGTCAAGTCTAAATATGCTGGACCATAGGACAAGTAAGGAGATACTGATGATTTATGTCTTTATTGTTTTTGTATGGCTTTTATATTATATGCTAAATGTTTTAATTGTATTTTATATCTGTTGGGACATCAAATTGTTGCCAACTGTGAACCGCCTTGAGTCGCCTTCGGGCTGAGAAAGGTGGTATACATTTGTGGCAAATAAATAAATAAATAAATGCATGAGTGAGTTCCAGCATTTCCTCAAAGGTAGAAAGTGGCCATAGAAAGAGCTTCATGAAGAGCTCTTTCTATGACCTAAAGTTATTTAGTATTGAATTCCTGGATTGCAACTGTCATGAAGTAGTATTCATTTGTGGCTTTCTTAAGAAAGGAGTTACTTTCCAAAACTTCCACTTCTACCAAGAGCTTCAGAAATAATTAGAATTTCCACAAGAATTTACTTTATGTCCTGCATGGTGCCCAAGTACCAACGGTATTGTTTGGGAGCCATTGGAGATGTAGCAGTTGACTAGTTTCCAATTGGTAAAGGGATCAGAAAAGTATGTATTTTATCACCCCATTTGTTTAACTTGTACACTGAAAATATCATATATGATTCAGGATTAGACTTGGAGGAAGAAGGTAGGAAACTTTCAGGAAGGAACATGAACAATTTAAATGTGTACATGACACCATATTGCTGGCAGAAAACAGCAGAGACTTGAAATTATTTCTAAGAAAGTCAAGGAAGAAGGCAGATTTACAACTGAACATGAAGGAAACAAAATAATGACCACAGGTGATTCACATCTTTAAAGTAGGCAACAGAGGCATTTCAATAGTTTAGGATTTACCTTATCCATTAATTACAAGGAAAAATGTAGTTAAAAATGAAGTAGACAATGACTTGGAAAGGTAGCTATGAAGAAACTACACAAGAACAATATATTATCGAATACTAAAGTTAGGATTGTCCACACATCACATTTCCAATTTCTGTGTATGCTTGTGAAAACTGGAAAGGCAAGAAAGCTGATAGGAAGAACATCAACTCACTTGAAATGTGATGCTGGAAGAGAGTTCTACAAATACTGTGGACTGCTAAGAAGACAAATAAATGGGTCTTAGAGCAAATGAAGCCTGTATTCTCTCCAGAAGCCAAGATGGCTAAATTGAGACTGTTGTACTTTGGACATAATATGAGATGCTTGGAAAGGTAGATGGCAGTAGGAAAAGAATACTGCATCCAGATGGATGGACCCAACCAAGGAAGCCATGGTCCTGAATCTGCAAGACTTGAGCAGAGGAGTTGATGACAGGGTGACTTGAAGGCCTCTCATTCATGCAGTCACCATAAAGCAAAGTCAACTTGATGGCCGTTAACAAGAACAGAACTCTCAGCAAATTCCTATTAAGTAGTAAATCACAACTTAGGCCTAAACATTGTATTTTGCACCCAAATCTTATTTTCCATCTCCTCCACACCACTAATTAGTTGGGTGTGGCCATTTATGAAATCCCCAGCAACTGTCACATATCTTGAGGTTGTGGTAGTCTAGTATCTGCAGCGTCAGAAACCTCAAGGCATTCTCTGTGATTCACCCTCTTTTGATCTTCCTCATAAGTAAAGACATGTATGATCACACTGTTTCCTGTTTCTTTGCTGTACATTTCATGTATACTACTGTTCATACTGCTGTTCCCCAGGCATAATGCATATTTGCCTCACTGCATTAAAGAAAATCTTTTCTTTTCTAGCTCTTCAATATTCTTAGAAACATGCAAGTTTCATCTGTTCTCATTCTCTCTTCTGTCCCAAGTAGTTTCCTTCCAAAGTGAGTTGATCAGTAGGCAATTTTGAACACCTCTGTGATTGTTATGTGTATCTATGCATGTGTGATGCAGACTTTTTAAATGTATGCTCACTTAGTATGTGAGTATGCACACTTGTGGGAGCCAACATGTTTGAACATTGGACTCTGGAGACCAGGAATTGAATTCCTACTCAGCCATGGAAACCCACTGGGTGACCTTGGACAAGTCACACTCTCAGAGAAAGACAAAGGCAAACTCCCTTTGAACAAACCTTGGCAAGAAACCCCATCATTGGTTTGCGTTAGCGTTGCCATCAACCAGAAACTACTTGAAGGCACACAACAATAATGTACACACTTACTGCAGCAAAAAGAGTTATTACTCTAAGGTTGAAAAATAATACCTCTAATTTTTTGTTGTTGTTTGCTAGAGGTTTCCAAACACGGATTGACAGATGATTATAGATAACTATAAAAAGTAAATTTTATTTGGACATACACTCCGCTGTTATTAATGTATATGGATAGCCATTTGCAAGTAACACATTCCTTTCAGGTTATCTCCTAAGGTATGCCATGTATTTTTCCTCCATTTTCCTTTTTCCTTTCCTTTCCTCCTCTCTCAATATTTTATTTTGCATTTGCAATAAATTGTAATTTCAAAAACCCAAGAAAATGATGTAAAATGGGCTAAACAGATTTAGATAGTGTTTGATATATAGCAAGTATCTAGTAAGTCCTAGAAGAAACAGAATGAGGGACTGGGTGTGCTTTTGGGCTCATCCAATGTATGTATTCGTATGTGTTTATGTAGAAAACATAACATGAGGGTAACTAGACATGTTCTAATTTCTCTCCTGGTGTTGTATATTTCAGGAGCTAGCTTTCTGGAGCATATGTTGGATGGATGTAGACCAGGGTTGGTCAACAGTCAGAACGTAGGGGTACCTCTGGACCATTTTAGACCCAAGAGAAACATTTTGCAGTGGGAAATCCACCTTCATTTGCATCTCCTGTTTTTAAACAAAACCTTTGAGGACCTAAAAAGACCCAGCTGCCAATGCCATGGGGAAAAATATTCCCCATACCCACTAGAAGCCATTCACCAAGTACTGAGCTTTCAAGCCATTTAGAGTTTTGAATGTATTATTTTAAATCCAGACCAGACACATATCATTTGCTAGTGCAATTCCTTTAAAACTGATATTTTTGTGGTTTTGGTGTGGTGTCCCTGTTAGCAGTCTGGTCGCTGCACTTCACACTAGCTGCACCTTCTGAGCCTTGGAGTAATACTGAGAGTTTTAATCATTCACTTGGAGTAGAAATAAGTCAGGGGATTTGGATTAATGATGTCTAGGAACTAGGACATCTATTCTACTGCCTTTCCAGATTTTAAAAAGTAAAACAGTCAGGAACTTGATTTCCTTGAATGGTTCTTGCTTTCTGCTGGCTTGTTACTCAAAGCCCCCAATATCAAAATATATCCTTCCCCGTTTTTGAAAGTTGTGACGTGGCTTTTGTTCTCAGTGGGAAACATAGAATACCTTGTCCTCAAGTGCACTGGCAGGATAGTGACAGGAATGTGAGGGTGTTTTTCTGTGGACTGTAGCTATTCTTGGCTTTTGTCTATCAACCTGGCACCTGCCACGAGTGAAACGGACCAGTAGGCACACGTAAAGAAGTCAACAGGAGAACGGCAAAGATTTTTAGATGTTTCCAAAGCATCTTGTTTGTTTTCCAAAAAGAAAGACCTTTGAAAAATGCCTTGTGCCATTTTTAATTTGAATTAGATCTTGGTATCTTTACATAGAAGAATGCTGGGATATAAACATTATATTGAACTTGACTGCCTCCTTCAAATAATTCCTCTTACCATCCGTTTAATTATTTTGCAAATCTCTTAACACATTTGTGTTGTTGTTTTGATCCCTGAATAACCTGACTTTTTAAAAAATGCATGTTCCTAAAGACCAATTGTGTAGGACATACAGGTGTTAGCACAGCTGGCTTACTGATGACATCTCTGTCCATATAGCTGTCTAGTGTGTCATCACTCATATTGTTCAGTGTCATTCTGACCTAGCCATGCTAAAAATGGTACTCCAGCTCAAGAGGGATTTAAAAACCTTGACAAACTAAAGATAAGACATTGCAGAATGTCATATCCATGTGTTTAACTGTTTTCAGCTTAGGCGTATCTAAGTAACTAATGCCAGAGCCCGTCTGTCTTCATTTTTCAGGAAGTTTGAAGCTTTCTTTTTTAAAAAAACAAACAAAACAAAAACAATTCTATATTCATGTGCATAGTTTGCCTTAAGTAAGGAAACATCCTTACGTCGAGTGCTGTAAATTTTATCCATTTGTGTGAATTTCTGTGAAATTAGTTAATGTGTTAGCCATTATTTTCTCCAGACATGGGTTCACTTCCAGCCCAAGGTCACTGCAATCTGTTCATAAGGGACATATTATTGCACACATCCCACAAATACAGAATAGCTTTGGCATTGTGCTTCATGTTTGCTTAAAAGGCCTGGATCAAATTAATCTTTCATCCAACTGAGTTTGGATTTAGTGTTTTTTGTTTTAATATGCTTGGGTATTTTTCAGAAATTGTGCTATACTGAACTTCTTGTTGCTGTTACATACCAGGACATTCCAAATGAAACTTTTATAGGGCAATCCGTTCCCTATGGTTATATATGTATATATATAGTATGACCCCTGTATCCACAGGAAATATGTTCCAAAACACACTGTAGATACCTGAACCCTATATTTTAACCATACTTGGGCCAGAAGTGTATTATAAAATTGCATTGGAGGATCTAGAGAGGCACACAAATATATTTTGGAGCATGGCAAAATGAAAGTGTGAACATCCAATCTGTGCATAAAGGGATTCTACTTATGAAATAAGTTCATGTGAATTCAAGGGGTCCTAAATCCAAGTCAGTAGGTGGAATTTTACATTGCTCTTATTTTTTATTCATTTTAAGATCACATTGTTTAGTTGAATACTGCAAATATATGTTATTGATATTTCTATAGGTCTACAAGAGAGCTAGTGGTGTAGAGGTTTGGCTAGAATACTAGTAAGCCTGGGGTTTGAATCCTGCTGAGCCGTGGATATTCACTGGAGTGATCTTGGGCAAGTTGTGTTCTGCTCAGCCTCAGAGAATGCCATTGGCAAACTTCTTACTAAATCTTGCCAAGCAATGATTGCCATAAGTCAGAGTCAACTGTAAGGCACATAATGACAAAGTAGGATTGTAGTACTATACCGAATTAACAGTAATTAAGTCCTTTTAAAACCACGAGAGTTCCTTCTGATGATACATACATAGACTTGCACTCTAAATGTGGTTATATGAGTATAGAGCATATGTAGAGATCAAGATCAGTTCATTCTGTTCTTAAGGTAGCCACCTCAATATACCAAGCTGATTATGGACCCCATTTAAAATAACTTACAAATTTACCACACTTTGGGTACAAAGATTTAAAAATGTCACATAACTCAAAGCACATCTTTTATATTCTAAATCACCATCATCTATCCTCATCCTGATCATTTGGATGTCTCAGTATGTTTCTGCAACAGAGAAAAAGATATGAGTTCCTATGACTTACTGCAAAGTTGATCTAAATTGGAGTTCAGTAAAATGTGACCCACAGACAATTTTCCAAACAATTTTCCAAACTATTTGTCTCTCCCCTTTCGTCGGCCTCAAAAGTATTGATTTAGATCCATTAGTCTCTATAAGATAAACCATTTCTCCTCACCTGTGGTTCTGATTCTGCTGATTCTGGTGTATTTAGGTTGCAGTTACATTTATTTGTTTATATGTCACCAACAGATTTCCAAGGCAGAATTATAAATTACAAGGCAGAATAGAAAAAAACACACCAAATAACATAAAAATAGAGAGCATTAAAATCCATGAAAATAAGTGTTGGCTTTCCAGGCAGCTGCTACAAAGTAGGTGGCTCCATAGTCTGAGAAATCTCTTCAGGTTAAATTCTTTCTGCGTCAGGACAGCAGGCTGAACAGCTCCATAGGCTGAACAGGACCAGCAGTGCCTCCAGTCATAATAATAGATGTGAGTCACTTTTAGCCTCAAAGTATTTCAAAAAGTATATTGCAGTATGTCTTGTATTTGTGCCCCCCAGATGGTTCTGATGGCAAGGTAGCTCAGAAAACTCAAAAAGGCTGTGTTGAATAACACTGAAGAAAAGATATAGTGATGGCCAGGAAGAATTGCATCTTTGCTGTCAAATGGATCTGTTCAGCCAGATCCATTTACATTAAAACTGTACCCTATTTGCTTCATAGCTCTCAGTTCTGCAATATACCAATAGCTGTGTGCAGTGAGAGTGGATACTTGGGAGAAATTGCAACACCTGCCTGGTCACCTCCAAATTACAATAGTTGACCGGCTCATCAAAAGAAATGCCATCATACTAATGAAAACCTTTAATGGATCTTCTAGAATCCAGTGGATTCCATAAATGACTGGGGTACATTCCCACAGGAGTTAAGACCTTCACAAGCTTAAACCCTAACAGGAAATGACTACTACTTAAAGCCCTTCCTACCTTCAAGCACTCTTGGTACATGTGTTAGGCAGGTGCATTTCTGGGGATTGCCCCTATGATCATCATGGTGTGTATGTGATGAATTCTTAACCTAAGCCATTCCAGATAAATGTGTTGATATCATTCAGACCTTTGTTTCATTAGCAGTTTAAAGCTTTGGGGGTGAAAATTTTCATAGTAATATTAAGAATAGCTATCGTCCCTATATTAGAGGGCTTTATGTATTACCAGACTTTGAGGGATTGCCTCCATAGGTTAGTTTCAACAAATCACTTCGTATTTTTTAATCAATGTCCTTGTCAAGTAACTTGCCCTGGAATCAGCAGTATAGTAGTCATACAGTCCAGAGTCAAGCCAGTTAGTTCACGGTAATGACAGACTTTAAGGAACCAAGCAGGAGGGACGCCAAATAAAAGTCCTAGGTCAATCCAAGTACCGAAGTTCCAAACGATGAAGCTGTGTCCACGAATCCAAGGCCAAAGTAATGGAGCAGTCCAAATTTCCAAAAGCATCCACGAATCCCACAAGCACAAGGTCCAGGCTTCATTATTAAAGTTGTAACCAGCAATTCGACAACCCACTGCAAAATGCTGCTTTCACATCTGATTCCTCTTGTCCGTCTTCTTCACCACAGTTCTGGCCGATTGCCTCAGCTGAGCTTTTTTCCTTCTGTGTTCCACAAATGAAAACCCACTTAACTCTTTCTCAGCCTGTTCCTGATAAGCCAGTGGGCCGAGTAGTATCAACCTCTGGTTGTGGCTGAGGGAGTTGCTGTTTCATACTGAGCTCAGCCAAACCTTCATCCACGCTATCCATGACAGTCCCAGAATTATATAGGGCTAGACAGGAGTGAAACAAATTAAATTCAGCCTAATATCTTATCCTATAATTGACATTTTGATAGTGTGGCAACCATAAAGTTTGGTTGTCATCTTGATCACTCTTACACCCTTCTAGGTGTAAGAAAAATCTACAGTTGTCAAAGTTGTCTTAGTTTTGAACATTCAGGTATATTTTAATGGTACAGGCTGTGTATATTATTTTATTTGTAACTATCTGTCCTCTGCCACGCATTGCTGTGGCCCAGTCTGTGTATATGTGTTTTCTGTGTATATATTTGTGTATATGTGTACACATGTGAGTTTGCATGTATATATATGTGTGTGTGTGTTGTGTGTGTGTGGTTTTGCGCATGCGTTGTAATGTATTTTTGGGGTTTTTTTTTGCTTTTTAAGTCTCTTCTGCTGTGTTTTTCAGTGTTTTTATGAGTGATGGTCACTCATTGGCCTGATTGGTGTATTCCATCCAAATTTGGTGTCAATTTGTCCAGTGGTTTTTAAGTTTTGTTAATCCCATGAACTAACATTACATTTTTATTTATATCGATGATAAGATATATAGTGTTTGCAAGATTTAATATACTGTGATTTAAAAAATGAAATTGCATCAGGTTGCTGTTCTGTCTTAGGTTGTCTGCAGTCTTCATGCAGTGCTTCAGGATTTGTTTCAGCAAGAAGATTTACAAAGAATGGCCAGGCCTCAATATTCCCCTCCCTTATTAAAGCAGTGGTTTATAATTGCATTCCTAGGAACTCCAGGATTCCTGGGATGCTTATCAGGGGTTCCTCAATTAGAAGTTCAATAATTGTAAATGAGCTTCCTGAAAGATAGTATATCTGCTATTACCAATCACACCCTGCAATGTGTAGCTGCAGGGGGAAGATTCAGGGCATTCTAGCCATAATATGCTCATAGTTTGTTCAATGCTGGGAAGATAATAAAATATCCAGCTTAATTTTAAATTTTGTTTCTGGAATTTTGTTCAGTCTGGAAAAGAGATTTTCAGACAATGCAGTGTCTGATTGAAAGTGCATAGAATCGTTGAGTTATTAAGTATGAGGGTTATCTGGAAAGTAAGATTACAAGGCACGTAGCTCTCGCAGGGAATTTTTTCAGGGGAAGTTGGTATCACTGCTGTGTATCAAGAAGCCAGTGGAAGCAAGCGAGCAGTGCCAGTTGTCAGTAGTTCACCAACTGGCATTGTAGTGAAGGTTAGAGATGAGCATCCTCATTCCGTTTCCCTCCAAGTGCCAAGTTTACGCTGTAATATGCTACCTAAATGCTAAGGACATGAACGCCGCTGTGATTAATCATGAAATCGTTTCTGTTTATGGAGAAGACGTATGTCATGACAGCATGTGGCAAAATGGGCACAGAATATATTGTGAGACCATGAAGAAACTTCACAGAGCCATCCAAAACGAATGGCGTGGGATGCTGACAGCGGGAAGCTATCTCCTTCATGACAATGCACATCCGCACACTACTCATGCAACACAAGAGTTGTTGACTTCGTTTGGTTGGAATGTTTTAAGCCAGCCCTCTCACAGCCCCGATCTCACACCCAGTGTTTATCATCTGTTCATTAAATTGAAGGAACACCTTGGTGGAAAACAATTTTTCGACAACAATGAGGTGAAAATCGAAGTGACGAACTGGCCGAAAAATGCAGAGGGAAACTTCTATGACAAAGGCATCAAAAACTCATCCCACGGATGACAAAATATATTGAACTGAATGGTGATTATGTGGAAAAATAATGTAATACCTATGCTACAATCCATGTAAATTTGTATTTTTTTTAAAAATCTGTTAACCTTACTTTCCTGATAACCCTCGTACATCTATGGTCATCTAGTTCCAACATCTTGCCAGGGAGGAAATATATGGCCCAGAGATTTCTGAAAGACAACTCACTACCCTCTGAAGTAGTCCTTCCCACCTTAAGATAGCTTATGTTTTCTTCTTTCTAATGTGTAGTTAAAAGTATTTTATTTTTGCCAAAGTGAAAAATATTTACTGTATATAAGTGTTAATTTTCCTCCAAGAGATCCCAAATTCAAGTTAATGAGTTTTTTTTTAAAAAAAAAAAAACGTGAATAGATGGACCTTGTCTCCAATTTTATTAAGGAAACTTGGAGTCATAGCATGTCTTCCTTAGGTCTTGAAGTGTGGAATTTGCTAGGTGGTGTGAATCTTGAAAGCAACAACTTTTTTATTGTTTACATTTTCCTCTCATTCTTCTTTCAAGAGCTCAAGGCATTGTACATGAGTTTCTTCCTGCCTTCTCCCATTTTGTGTTCACAGCATCCCTTTAGTTTAGTTGAAAGAGCTTAGCTAGCCCAAGGCGTATAGATTTGTAAGTACACAGGCATTGATTCCTCTGATACGAGTTTTAAATGTTTAGATTTAAATTGGCAAAACTTCTGCTAATTTCTTGAAATGTTTCTGCCTATTCATGGCAGCCAACACACATCCTGAAATATCACATCTGATTGGATCCACATGCTGTTTTTCTCAGCCAAGTACAATCACAATACCCGGTGTTTCTTCATTTCCCCCCTTTCTCTTCAGGTGTCAATAACTTTTGAAAACTTCCTAAGAAGTAAAAAGTGAAAAAATAGAAATAATTGCAAACTGCTGATTTTGTAAACTCTGAGTGGTTCTGATATCACCCGCAACTCTGTGTGCTATTGTCTGATTCAGCCAGTACCTAATCCTAAGGCACTGCTTATTAAACAGTGACTCCCCTTAACTAAATGTTGGGATCACGAAAATTTGGCAACAATAAACTGTTTAAGACATTTACATGAATGTTTAAGAAAGAATATGCAGCATTTACAGTGGATTCTGCAGAACATAAAAAGGAAAGTCTGTTTAGCAAGCCTTGCAAATGCTAATTTATCATCAGTAAAAGTTTGATTTTTATACCTATCTCCTTGAATATTGGAATCCTAACATTAAATCCCATGGCAGTTTAACATCGCATCTCCTGCGTTAGATTATAAATTAACTATGCACAATATTATCTTCCCCTTCCTTTCCACTCTCCATTCCGTGTCCACTAACTGTACAACACCTCACAAAGACAAGCTACTTGCATAATTCCCTATGTGACCCTTTCTCCTTCTCTTCCTATTTGTCAGACCGATTGAGAAACCATATTATGAATCACACTGTTGTTTATTATAGGCAAAAATGCTCTTCTAGTTTGTTGCTGCCAAGAGTCACTAATTTCCAAAGTAACTTGTTGCAAGTAACACATTGATTTAGTCCAACTGCAGCGCTACTACAGGCATAGTGTTAAATCTGACAGAGGAAAGATGCCCTTTAGTTGCAAGTTAAACCTTTGCACTAGAGGATGTAGTTGTTGGTTAGAAATGAATTAAATGAATCATCACTAAAACTAAATAAGAATCAACACTAAAACTTTGGGATGTCAAACTGAATATCAAATTAAGATGTGAGATCTTGATTTTATTGAGCAAAAAGTTGGGCTTGAAGTATGAGTAACTCATACAGTCCGTCTTCACTTGAAATTTCTTTGAAGTAGAAAAGGGTCTCAAAAGGTCTTTAAGCCTTCTCTACCAAGGAGTGCTGATGCCTCTCCAAACTACAGCTTCCAGGATTCCATATCATTGAGCATGGCAGTTAAAATGGTGACAAGCTGTATTGATTTTACAGTGTAGATGCACCCTAGATGGTTTACTGGGCTATTTGTACAATGTTGAAAAGCTCCCAGGGTCTATACTGTTAAAGGGTGGGAATGCTCTTCTATACTCCTCTATCTCTTCACACACAAAAACCTACAATATTAGGGAGAAGATAATGGTTTAACATAGGCATGGGCAAACTTTTTTGCCTTGGGTCCACATTGCAGGCCCAGCCAGGAGGGCCAGGGGCTGGACACACACTGTTTGGGGAGGGCCCAGAAGAGAGTGGGTCTAGGAAGGGGCAGGGAAGGGCCCGGGCCTTCCTCAAGTTGTCCTCGCAGCATAAGGATGGGACTGCTTGCCCCATCCTTATGCAAGGAGGAAGGCGGGACATGCAGTGACTGCCATGATCTTCCCTTCTGATCCTCCTCTCCCAATCCTTGGGCTGTCCTCTTGGAATTATGCTGGGAGGAGGGTGAGACAGCCAGCAACTGAGAGTGCTCTAGTGGGCTTTCACCCACCGTGTGCCTACTTTGGGGTTGCACTGTCCTTATGCCAGGAGGAGGGCAAGACACACGGCTGAGAGTGCTTCAGAGGGCTCTCAGCTGCTATCTGCCTTCCTCCCCCATCTTTCTGGCATAAGGACACAGCAAGCCACCATGTCCTTCTGCTAAGAGGATAGGAAAAATGGGGTAAGCACCCAGGGGCCCCCATCTGGCTCCTGGGCTTTAGTTTGCCCATGCCTGGTATAACTCTTCTGCTTAACATGCTATAGTGTTTATTTTGGATCAAGAAGTGTTCATCCCTATGATTCCGCACTCTCCTGTCTTAAAGTTTCACAAAGCAGACATAGATCTGTAAACTCTAGGAGGGGCAATGGGAAAGTGAAGTTGGCAAGACCATTTTGGGGGCAAGGGACAGCAGCATTATCTGTGAGCATTTTTCTCCCTTCACTTTGAATGTAATGCATACCATAGACAATTATCAGAAGGAAACCCCTGCTCTTTTCGGGTATTATTCATGTGTATTGGGGGAACGCAGGAGAGGAACGCTCCAGCCCTTTCTATGTAACATAATTAAAAACACTAAAACATGTGTTTGGGACTTATGGTGTCCAGAGGTTTATATCTAAGGAACAATCGCATTCCTTTCTGATGATGAGCTGCTATTACACTTAACTGCCTTTGAAAGATATACATGTTGCTTGCTTTATTGTCCGGTGTGTGTTTTGCCCTGGTGGAAAAAGCACTAGACTGAGATGGGGTTAAAGGACCTGCTGCTGCTGCCGACGTTATGCCTACATATAGCGTATACATTGTTTGCCTCCCGCTTTCTCTCTCCCTCTCGCCTCCCCCACCCTCCCTCCCCTCCCTCCTCAGTATTAGCAATCTGCTTTGGTACTTTGACATCAGGGATTTCCCTGGTGAATTTTGTCACAGAAAAAAGAGAATCATCAATATCGCAGTTAAACTTGACTTTCAAAGCTAATAGTATCTCATTTGGGGGCTCAAATTTAATAAATTTTCTTTGATTCTGGGTGCGTTTTTAAACATCAAACAATGAATTGGCCAGGGTGCAGTAAAATATTTAGATCTATTGACTATGGTTCAGAAGGGTAGAAGGCAAAACACTAGTGGTTTGATGTTGATAAAATTCTTAGTACCTTAATCCACATTAATGTTTTTCTTTTTATCTGTGTGCATATGGGCTACAATGAAGGACGGGAAAAGTTAGCATATATAAACTATAACAAATCAAGTGAAATATGTATTATTGTAGATATAGTGAAAAATAGCACGTTTGTATTACGATAGGCAAGATTAACATCTGAACAGAATTACACATGCTGGCAGGAGACCCTTGAGATTGCGTTTGTTCCACTGGACTCTCTCTCTTTCTCTCTCTTCAGCCCAGAACAGTGTGTGTCGAAACGTGTGTAGGACGTGTGCTGTTATAAAAATTGCATTATAGTGCATACGTTTGGCAGCCACAGGTATTGACAGGAATTGTTTAGGTCAACCAAGAAAATGCAAGGCTCCCTATCCACACAGACTATGTGATATACAATGTGTGTTTACACCCAGTGCTATAAACCTGTAAAAACTCACTTAACACTTGCACATCACAGTACAGAATGCATATATGTGTATTTTCATAGTGTGTATCTGTAGTACTGGATGTGGAGGATATCTATTGAAACCGCTAGTGGAATGATTAACTTTTGAAATATTACAGGGTTTGTGAGTAAAATATTCAGAAGAGTAATTCACTAAATGTAAGGCTTAGACTAAAATATAGTTATCTGGGGACTGAGAAAAGAAATATCACTTAAATTGGGTTTCAGGATATGATTTATGCTGGTATTATTTTTTTATGGAAATTGCCCTAAGTTCATTAGTACTAGGCTATGTATACATAGAGCTATTGAGATGTGTTGTATGTGGCATTGCCCCTTTTTTCTGCTTTCTCCTTTGAAAGTTAAATGTTTAGTAGGGAAAAAGTAATGTCCTACAACTCAACTATTTTCATTTGAAAGATACTTTATTAATGTTATTACATATTGGAGACAAAAGGTTATGCAGTCTAGTTTTACTGCTGGAGTTTTATTTCTTGCACTATAAAAAAGTAGAATATTCGTAAAATGTGTTGTAATTGACCTCATCTAGGGTGAATTTTAGGAATAGATATAAATAGTAGTCATAGTAGAAACAATGTACTGTATGTGATAACTTTTTGCTTATGATGACTGAAAATACAGTGTGACTCTGTATGCTTGCAGGGAAATAAATTACATTGTCTGCTTTCAGATGTCATGACAAACCATGTCTTGCAATTAAAGGAATAGGTGACCCTCATTTGCTCCCCTTTTTCCCGCCTTCTTATGGCATTTCCTGGGGGATCTTGGAAAAATTAGTTCACATTTTAAATTAATTCCAGCATGCTATTTCTTTCATACTGAACAAAGTCTAGTTATGTTTTACCTTTGAAACAAGCCAATTTCAGATTGTGAGTTATTGATCTATTGTGTTACAATAAACTATAGTGAATGTGAAAGACTTTGATCTAAACCACTATAATACTCAGCTAGAATATTCTGGACACGGGAGTCTACAAAAAGTAATTATTGTTAATTATTGTTAATTAAAAAGGGATGCATTCTCCCATAGACATGCTGGTGGAAGAAGCAGAGATGCCAGGAGTTCAAGACTTGTTTAGGTTTACTACTGTGGTATTAAACTTACAGTTTATTGTGATGTTTGATAGCATCTCATTGGACTTACACTGTACTTCATCTAGGATTGCAGGTAAAGGTAAAGGTTTTCCCTGACATTAAGTCTAGTCATGTCCGACTCTGGGGGTTGGTGCTCATCTCCATTTCTAGGCCGAAGAGCCAGCGTTGTCTGTAGACACCTCCAAGGTCATGTGGCCAGCATGACTTCATGGAGTGCTGTTACCTTCCTGCTGAAGCGTTACCTATTGATCTACTCACATTTGCATGTTTTCAAACTGCTAGGTTGGCAGACGCTGGGGCTAACAGCAGGAACTCATGCTGCTCCCTGGATTCGAACCAGTGACCTTTCAGTCAGCAAGTTCAGCAGCTCAGCGCTTTAATCCACTGCACCACCGGGGGCTCTAGGATTAATTCCAGCATGGTATTTCTTTCATACTGGACAAAGTCTAATTAAGTTTTAACTTTGAAACAAGCTATCTTGTGACGCCATCTTGTGTGACCGTGGAGCACAACAAACAACTCCGCGCACATATGCTTGTGCACAATGCCCAGCCTTGTGCACAGAGGATGTATTGTTTAAAGGTACAGACAATGCAGTCCCTGTTGCCCGTTTTTGGTCAAAAATTATTTAGCAGCATATGATCCCTTTACTTTATCAGTTTTAATACTTATTTATGCAATGTTTTTGACACAAAATAAATAAAATGTGACTCTAACATGGGCACAGGAACTGGTGATTAAAAAAAAAACCTGCCAAAGCAGTTGTATAGATTTCAGCATCCCATTCCAAAATCCAAAATATTCCAAAATCTAAAAATGGCTGAGATACTGATGCCTTAGCTTTATGATAATTCGGTGTATACAAACTTTGTTTCATGGGCAAAATTATTAAAATACTCTGTATAAAATAACTTTCAAGCTATCTTTATAAGATGTACTTGATGCTTAAATGAATTTTGTGTTTAGACTTGGGTGTCATCTCCAGGATACCTCATTGTATTTGTGTGTGTGTGTGTGTGTGTGAATGAATGAATATACAGGGATTCTAAAATCTTGGGGGAGGAGGAATCCCAAATGCTTTTGGTCCCAAACATTTCAGATAAGGGATACTCAACCTACTTCATACCTTCACTGAAGACATGACTAAAGTGAAGGTATTTCTCACCTTAACAGAAGGTGGCAGTACAATACCAACTGCATAAGATTATATTTCTCTACATAACTATGGATATCTTTCATTTAGAGTGTTGAGCATTTTGTTGTTCTTTTTTAAAACTCTGCTTTTTGGATGGCTTTAAATCCAAAATGCTTGTGCTTTAGAAAATAATACTGATTTCGTTCAGCGCTGCTTATTTGTTCAGGAGGTCTACTATTCATTTATTTGACATTTGGAACTAGCCGCCTTCTAGGCTCCTATAATACCTCTGATAATCTCAGACAATTTACATTTTCAGTATATTGCCATTGCCAAATATAGTTTTGCATCCTAATTGACTATTTCAAAAACAAGCAAAACCAAGCTTTTAAATAAGACTTTCAGATAAAATTAGTATAAGTAAACTTTTTTTGGGTTGGGGGAGGGTTATATGTTTACTTCCTCACTGTGTAGGTGACACATCTTTCTTTTGTCAAATTATTGCTATATGTAAATTGCGCTTGATGTGTGGGGTAATTCCAATTTTTAAATTATTTAGTATGTGTGTGTTTGTGGCATTCAGTGCACATACCTTTAGTGACTTTCCTTCCCTTCTCATTTCAGTCCAGAGGGGAGGATGCTTTTTCTTCTTAACATTCTCCCCCTGCACTCTGAATTAGAGATTTATTTGCAACGAAAAATCAATTAGTCCTAAATTTATTCATGGATTTCAGGTCCAGCGATCAATGCAAGTCCACTCAGTGGACTCAAGGGGACCCACTTCATCCCAGTTAATGTGTCTGAAGGGGAATTACCATTGATACTGTTTTTTCCCTTTTAGGTCAGAGATCAGATCTCGCTGTCACGGACTGCGGCAACCAGGAATGACTTCACCCTGCAGCTACCAAAGCTGCACCTGGAGACCTTTGCAATGGAAGGGCTGAAGGGCGGTCCAGAGGTTGTAGCATTCCAGGTTAGATGCTTAAATACCCTTTCTTTACAACCAAAATGTTTAAAGACATATACACAGACATAAAGTGCTGAAAATAAAACATGTACATAACTGAGTGGTTAGCAATTTCTAAAAAAAGGTGCTTGAACAAAATCACAACAGTGTTCTAACTATGGAATGTTAAGGAAGCAGGAAGATTACTTTGGAAAGAAGTTTATGCATTGCACGTATGAAGAGCAATGTGAACCAGCAAACTTCTTTTTTTTAAAAAGCAATCCAGATCAACCTAGAATTGCTTTTCTTCCAGCAGTGTTTTCAAAGAGGATAAAAAAGGAAAGAAAAATGAAGTAGCTGTCCCTAGATCAATATTTAAGGATGTCATCAATGTTGGGGTCACACAAGAGAAAAGGATTCAGAGTGCAGAGCATCGGAGTTACTTGTTTTCACACCAGCTGGAGTTGTTTGTGTGCTGGGAAAAGATTCTAGGGCTATTGATCTTTTTAGTCCTTACTGACTGACACTTTCTGGCACTGACGATGATGGAAAGTACCCTGACAAGCGAAATGGACAATGAATATAGTTGTCAAGGTATCTAAATCAGAAAACTGTGCTCCTATCTTTGAGTGAAAGTCCCTGTTCCTGTTACTTTATTTCTGCCAAATGTTTTTCCCCCATTGATTTGTGAAAGGATCTTGCATGCACACAGAAATGAAAACAATATTAATGCTTGAACCTTTGACCATTGGCATAAGTGCCATCTCGTAAGTATATCATGTGGTTATTGTAGACCAGGGGTCCTCAAACTTTTTAGAGGTCCAGGTCATAGTCCCTCAAACTGTTGGAGGGCCGGATTATAATTTGAAAAACACATGGATGAAGTCCTATGCACACTGCACATATCTTATTTGTAGTGCAAAAAATACTTAAAAACAATACAATAATAAAAGTGAAGAACAATTTTAACAAATATAAACTTATTAGTATTTCTATGGGAAGTGTGGACTGCTTTTGGCAGATGAGATAGGATTGTTGTTGTTGTTCTTGTTGCGTGCTTTCAAGTCATTTCAGACTTAGATTGACCCTGAGAGAGGGCTGGGTAAATGACCTTGGAGGGCCGTATCTGGCCCCTGGGCCTTAGTATGAGGACCCTGTTGTAGACTCTACACTGGGCCTGGACAAACCTTGACCCTCCAGGTGTTTAGGACTTCCAACTTCCACAATTCCTAATAGCCTACCAGCAGTTAGGAATTGTGGGAGTTGAAATCCAAAACATCTGGAAAGCCGAAGTTTGCCCATGTCTGCTCTACACCGTAGGAAAAAAACAAGGTGCAAATATATCCCGGAAGAATAATGAGCATAGTTGGGACATTGCCCTCAAGAGTCCCTTGTGTTAGAGGACTTTTACTTGATATCAAAATGCACAACTAGTTATAATGTGGATTGGGAACCAAGCCCTGTGTAACATCAACATATCAATAATTCAATCTCACATATGGTAACAGCTGGCTGAGTTATCGGACTGCAAATTCAAAATTCCCCTTCCCAATGGCAATCCAAGGATTATGTAGGATGCTACCAAAAGTGAAATACAGTGCCGTAATTGTGAATAGGACCCTGGGACATGTAGGTAGTGAGGCAACCTGAACTGCTTTTAGCGTTCTTTAAAAGAATTCTGGAATGACAAATCCTTCAACATCTTATCTTATTTTTTGTTAGAGAAGGATTCCCATTTTTTGTACATGCTACTAAAGACTTAGGTTCTTTTTTGGTAATAGACTGCATGGGATTTCTACCATTTGTTCTGATTTGCAGCAGCTGATCTAAAGATAACAACCCTGGGGTGAATGGCATGTCCATATTGCGTGCTGCATGAGATGTATCAGATTTCTTTTTGAGATGACATAAAATATTTTGTCCCTGTCACTTCTGGGATTTTCCAGATGTCTGTGTCCTAGAGTGTTAAAAACTGAAACCAGTAATCCAAGCACAGCAATTTGAAAGTAAGTGGAACTGATTTCCCTGGGTTGTATTCTCAAGTGGGCATATGATTGACACCAAAATGGTATCAACCAGAGGGAGGGATCATTAAAATGCTGTACATATGTATTTTGTTAACCTATAATCAACATATTGTGCAAGTATTGTCTTCTCTGTGTTAGAAAGCTATTTCATTGCGTAGAAAGTATTGACCTCCTTTTGGGAATTAAACAAAGGGAATAATAATTAGTATTATCATGGTTTTATTTTCATGTTTAGAAATGGCTCATTCACACAAAAACAAATCACCCTACTCATTCATATATATATATATATATATATATATATAGTTTTTTCATTTATTACTGGAGCTAAAGCTGGCTCCAGTATATCCTGTTGTTGTTGTTCTTCTTCTTCTTGTTGTTGTTGTATTAAATCATTTCTGATTTATGGTGACTCTAAGGTAGGCCTGTCACAGTTTTCTGGGCAAGGTTTGTTCAGAAATGTTTTGCTATTACCCTCCTTTTAAGTGGTGAGAATTTGACATGCTCAAAGTCACCCAGGGGGTTTCCATGGACAAGCAGGAATTTGAACCCAGGTTTCCAGAGTCACAGTCAAATGCATAAGCCATTATGGCACCCTGGGCCCTTCCAGACAGGTCCTATATCCCAGGATCTGACCCCAGGTTTTTGGCTTTAAACTGGATTATATGAGTCCGCACTGCCAGATAATCTGGTGTAAACAGAAAATCTGGGATAAGGACCTGGGAGATAGGGCCTTTCTGGAAGTGCCCCAACTCTCAAAATCAGGTAAAGGTCACAATTCTTTCATTTTCCTTTTGGCTCTTATTTCTCCCTCTAACTCACATGGAGAACTCAATTGTTCTCCAAACAATTAATTGCTGTTGTAGTTTCACAGCATTAATTTATATTGTCCCCGGCATTTTCTTCTACTCTCCTATAGTTTTATTTTACTGTAACATCTAGGTGGGAGAACTTTTGGTTCTCCAAACCAGGTGGGAGTCCAATTCCCATCAGCCCATGCCAGTGTAGCTAAAATCAGGGATGGCGAAAATTGTGATACTACAACTCCTAAAGGGCCACACGTTCCTTTACTTTAGTGTAATTATGCAACAAACATATTAGCAATGTATAGATGGGAATAAGATCCATTTTTGAAGTCTGGATTCAAGAGAGATAGGGAGCGCTTTTAGTCTGCATGTAATGGAGTCCACTGGTTTATATGATTGATCAAATCATTCTAATTTATTTTATAGGTCATATGATCCTTCGTGTGAAGGGGTTGTAATTAGGTTGCATTTTTAATTTTAAAACCCCCCTGCATTCCCAGCTTTAAATAGCATAAATATTAAGTGTTATTTTTATTTGGCTAAGGATGCATCTAAACAGTAAAATGAATTCAGCTTGACACCACTTTAACGGCCATGACTCAATGCTATGGAATCTTGGGATATATTGTTTTGGTGAGGCACCACCACTCTTCGGTATCAAGCCACAACTCCCATTGCATTAATTCTATGGTGTAGCTGCACCCTAAGAAAAATTGTTCTGGATTGTAATATACACTCTTACACCACGATTTACACGAGTTTCACATTTCTGCAGGTTATTTACTTCAGTAAGTCAGACCCAAGATAACTAAAGACCTAAACTACACACACATTCATTATTCATACTCATGTTCTATGAAAGCAGAACTTTACAAGAGTTTTTGAAGACTTATAGCTGGAGAGCTTAAGCAATCCCTTGTAGCTTGAGGAAGATTTTCTTCCAGATGTGGTGCCTTGGCGGTGGTTCCGTAGGTATCTGTGGAGCCCTACTCTTCATCCGCATCTTCTCCCACAGTGAGGACATCGGTTTCCAGGTGGAAGGCGGTCCCAGTCAGGGTTGGCTTGATGCGCCTTCCTCTTGGTATGTTTCTCTCTTTTGCCCTCTGTTTGTGCCTCTTTGAATTCCGCAGCACTGCTGGTTACAGCTGACCTTCAGTTAGAGCTCTCAAGGGCCAGAGCTTCCCAGTTCTCGGTATCTATTCCACAGTTTTTAAGGTTGCTGGAGAGCATGCACTTCTCATTAAAGACCTTATCCCATGAGGGGGAGAAAGCATCATCTTCCTGTGGTGTTTTGTCCCATTTTGTTTAAAATCACATGGTGTCATTTCTCAGGTCCCATCACATATAGTTCTTTCTTGCCTTTTCTCCCAAAATCATCAGTTTTCAGATAAGGAGCCCCTGGTGGCGCAGTGGGTTAAACCCCTGTGCCGGCAGGACTGAAGACAGACAGGTTGCAGGTTCGAATCCAGGGAGAGGCGGATGAGCTCCCTCTATCAGCTCCAGCTCTTCATGCGGGGACATGAGAGAAGCCTCCTACAAGGATGATAAAAACATCAAATCATCTGGGCGTCCCCTGGGCAACGTCCTTGCAGATGGCCAATTCTCTCACACCAGAAGCGACTTGCAGTTTCTCAAGTCGCTTCTGACACAACAACAACAACAACAAAAAAATAAGTTTTCAGATTTATCACACGCCCACTCCATTAAAAAAACACCTTGAAAAAAAACCTTTGGGATACTTGACTTTCCTCTCCAATCCCACTACTTTCGAGCAGACAGGAGGCACCCTTCTTAAGTAAGAGCCTCTTTCTCTGGGCTCCTTTCTTTTCCTTCCAATCTCATTCCTCTAATTGGAGAAACTCAAAACTTAAAAAGCTAACAGCAGTAGTGCCATTTCGAAAGCCAAGATTACTATGAAGAAGAAATGACCGGAATAACAAAGTGATGATATCTTGAAATTTCAGTATTTCTCATCATTAAATTATTTTTTTAATTACTATGCCAGGCTCATGAAGCAGGACTTTGGGAGAGAAATGTCAATGCTTGGCAGAAGACCGCCCATAGAAACACCCATTACTCCATGTCACTGTAGCGATTCAATATGGGCAAATTTGACAGATCCCACCCCATAAGGTGACTGCCTGAAATATAACTAATTGTGTGAACCTGCCATTCCCATGTTGAGTGGGATTTTGTTCTGTTGGTTTTGTGTGTCTCCAGCATGGGGGAAAATGAAAAATAGTGGTCCTCTATTTTGTGAATGGGTTTTTATGGTTTGTATGAGTAAAGGAAAACAGAATGAACAGAGAACAGAATGGATGTACAAACAGATTTCTTCCAAAGGAAGTTAGCTAAATTTGAATTCATACCATTTATTTTTCTTACATTGGAAACTGTTGTTAGATGCCTGCACGTATAGACAGGTTACATGCAAACTGTCTACAATTTGCAATTGTTGAGCCACTCTGCCATTCTTTTGTTTAAAAACTGCTATACAAATGTAAGAGGGGCGTTATTAGTTTTATAGTAGCAGACTAGAGTGTTGACATCGCTTCTGAGTGATAGAGTATAATCATTATAAATTTATAAAGGGCTTATGTCCTCCATTTATTTTATGTAAATTATGCATCCATGTATGATGTAGTCATGGCTTATCATATCGTATTGTACACAGAAGCAAAAGCCTGCTCTTCTAATCAATTGGGCAAAGATAAATGTAAGTTTTAATGTTAGGTTCCCAGTACATTTTTCCGCTTCTTTCAATAGCACTGGTAGTACTGTGAAAATAAGCATTCAAGGCCCAAGGGGAAATATCTATCTACAAATACTAAGATAATTATGTTGTTTCTTGTCTGTTCTGAACATTGTGGCAAATATTGCGTCTTAGAAAATGTACCGTAGAATACTTCTGAAGGCAAAGATAAGTGCTTTTTCCAGGTGGTAGCACTCCTCATTATTTTCCATTCAAACTGTGATTCTGCACAGCCATGTAAAAACACACAGATATTCATGGTCAACAGTTTGAAGCCATTCCGTAGCACAGTTAGCTTGTTCCCTTTAAATCTTTGTTATATTATTTTGTTTTACTGAAGGTATGAATATGGTAGTCTTAGACATCAGAATATTTAATGATTTTTATCTACCTCTGGTGTGTTGTCAACTAAACTATAGTTGGTTCAGACTGTAGCAGCCAGGTTGTTAACTGGGACTTAGTAGAGAGAGCTGAAAGAGGGAGCTTATCCACGTTCTCCCCAGATTCCAACCTACGACCTATCAGTCTTCAGTCCTACCTGCAAAAGCAACTTACAGACTACAAGCAGAGGCATAACACCGTTGCTCAGATGATTCATTGGAACTTTGCCACAAATACCATTTGCCTGCGACAAAGAACTGGTGGGATCACAAGCCCGAAAAAGTTACAGAGAATGTACACGTCAAGCTACTCTGGGACTTCCGGATTCAGACAGAGTTTTGTAGCACAATACTCCTGACCTCACAATCGTGTTAAAAAACAAAGTATGGATTGTCGGTGTTGCGATCCCAGGTGATAGCAGGATTGTAGAGAAACAAATGGAAAAGCTGACACGATACGAGGATTTAAAGATCGAACTGTAAAGACTCTGGCACAAACCAGTAAAGGTAGTCCCAGTGGTGATCGGCATACTGGGTATAGTGCCTAAAGACCTTGGCCTGCACTTAAACACAATTGACGCTGACAAGATTACCATCTGCTAGCTGCAGAAGACCACCTTACTGGGATCTGCACACATTATTCGCCGATACATCACACAGTCCTAGACACTTGGGAAGTGTCCGACGTGTGATCTAATACAACAGCCAGCAGAGTGTCTGCTGTGGACTCATCTTGTTGTGTTTCAAAGAATAATAATAATAATAATAATAATAATAATAATAATAATAATAATATATTTATATTCCGCCCTTCTCACCCTGAAGGGGACTCAGGGCGGCTCATAGTACACATACACGGCAAACATTCAATGCCGCTTTGTATAGACAATACAAAGACAGACAGAACAGAAGGAGGTGCTTTGTTTCAACGCAGTGTCTAGCTGTTTTTGGTGCAATGGAAAGTTGGGCTCAAGTCCAGTGCAGAGGGTGCTGTTGCTCTATCCTCTATGATGAAGAGCTGCCAGGACTTTCTCCTTCCTTTTGGTCACTCAGCATTTTCTGATCTTCTTTATGGCTTCGTAAAACACCTCCCCCACTTTTAGCAGTACCTAATTTCTCTAATTACAGCTAAAGCTGTTTTCGTATTGCTTAGGTAAACAGTGAGCTAGGCTGACAGTCAGCAGCTCACGCTGACCCGGGGCTTCGAACTTGCAACCTTTGGGTTGATAAATCTTATAATTTCTGGTGATTTCACAGCTGTGCTAAATCTCGTTGTAGCCAGCATGCTACAAAGCATGGATTATGATTTCTTGGTGTGGGTTTCAAAATTGGAGGTGTCCTCAGATTTTTCCTACAATCATACTATTTATTACAGTTGACTTTTTAAAACAAATGTTGCTCCTGACATGAAAAAAAAAGCAGGGAGAGCATGCTACTCCAGTGTGGGTTAAGTTTGGTCTACATTCTTAGTATACCGTATATTTTTTCAAGGGCAGTTGTTGAGAGAACTATAAAACCATCAGTGAACAAACCACAAGATTCCATAGGATGTAGCCACGGTCATAAAAATGGAACTGTAATGTAATACCTATATAGTGTGAAAAGGAATACATGTGACAAGGGAAACCCTATGAATGTGTTCTCCTTGAGGTGAAACTCTACATATAGCAAAAGGACTGGAGAAGTGGACTAGCTCCACTTCTCCCACAATTATTCCTCTCCTTCTCTACGTTGAGTGTGGTTTTTCTGTAGGGGAGAGCATTCCTATCCATGAAGATTCAGATTCTGGAAAAGGAGGAAGCCCAAACAAAGCTCCTCTGATTGTGTGTTGGCGATGTTCCTTGCCCTTCAATGTTTCCCTTTCTTTCTTGCAAAACATCCCTCTTTGCAACAAAATTCTATTCGCGTCTTCCATCTAAACTGCTTCTCATTATCTGCCTTTCTCCGTTAACTCTCTCTCCGCATTCTCCCGTGATCCTCTTTTTCTTTTTCCTCACCAGTCAGCTTTACTTGATTCAGTTTGATTCCTTGGTTGTAACTGAAGGGAAATCTTGGTTTTTCTTCATAATCTTCAGCTTTCTGCCGGCCAGAACATATGCTTCTTTATGGAAAAATACTATGGAACAGAGATGATCTTAAAGTGAAAGGGGGATCATAGGACCAATGTCCTTTGGGAATTTGAAGGCATAGTTTTCTGCGTTATTTTTCATTCACACTGAGAAATCTTTTCCTCCAAAAGATGTCCACATTTGTGTCTTTATGTCTAGGTTTATATCTGTGCAATACCTACATAAAACTTGGGAAAGAGTTGCCTGCCTTCCTTCAGATCTAAAGGGCTATATTTTTTGAGGTGGTTTTAATTGCTCCCTCCGCAGTCTCATGCCATTGCAGTTGTACATCAGTTCAAAGACTCAAAGCCAGTGGATCCTAGCATTGGCATTTTGTGTGGACAGCAAAACATGTGGATAAATATGCTGTCTCTCCTATAAATGTTGTTGAAGATGAAGTATTCATGTGTACATATATTGTGTGTTACTCTTTTTTAATAATGATTTTATTCAATTAAAATAAAGAGATAAACTGTTTTACATGTAAAGTGGGAGAACAAAAACATTAAAGAAAAGCAGGAAAGGTATAGGAAGAGAGCCACAAGAAGCAACAACAACAAAAATAAAAAGTAAAAATAAAAAATAAAAAATAGAATACACACACACACACACACACATACACACACACATACATACACACACATGTTATTAGACTTATGTTTTTCCATCTTTTACCCCTTAGTCCATTGTATTTCAAATCTAAGTTAGAAGAGAAGTTTTCCCTCGATATTGACTTCCATTACACCTCATTCTTCTTTGTTTAAATAGTCCTCAAAAATTGTCCAGTCCGTCTTTTTTACACCTTTTCAATTGTTCTACATTAACAAAAAAGTTAATTTGTCCATATCCTTTATTTCCATTATTTTATCAATCCATTGTATCTTTGAAGGAATTAATTCAAGGTTCCAAAATTTAGCAAAAACAATTCTAGCTGCAATTGTGAAAAAAGTGAAAAGTTTGTTCAAGTTAGGATCTTTAAATATATTGTATGTTACTCTTAATGCTTAACAAGGAGAAATGCCAAATTGATTTATAGGGATAATTTTCTATCTCTTGGCTGACACTAATCCTGTGGTTACTCACAAGGTGTCTCTTTTTGCCCCGGCAGCACAGAAAATCTGGGCGAGACTAATCTCTGATATTGCAGTCAACAGTGCTGGGGATGCTTTTAACTAATAGTGGCTGTTTTAATAATGCTGTCTCTATTTGGTTTTATGTGGTTTTTAATTATGCAGGTGCGAGTCCATACTTTATGTAGTATTTTAAGGGTGCATCTTGCCATCGATATATTTAGCATTTTAATGATTTATAGGATTTTAATTGTGTATTTTATATTGTATTTAATAATCTGGTTTTCATGTATTTATCTATTTGCTTTATATGTGAAAGACCTATGGTCTAAGCATTGAATAAACTTGTAGGGATAATACCGCACTATTGTTTAAATGAGTAGTTTTGAGTGGTAGAGTTCATATGTGGTGATTTTATCATTGCAGCGTCACATGGGAATTGTTACACGTGTTAGGTAAAATAATCCCTTGTAGAAAACAGTTGCCAAATTTCATTCTGGAGTGTTTTCTTTGGCCAAATGGGGAGGGGGCTCAAATTCACGCAGCCTTTTGTTTGTGGTAGGCTTGGTAGAGACACACGCTTAAACCACCTTAATAATAAATTTGAGACCCTCAACTACAGAAATGTAATCCTCAAGGTATCTTATGTCCAAGCTTTTGTTCTCTAGAGCCCTGTGCAGGCCAACAAGGATTGAGAATTGAAGTGCCTCAATCTCGCCAATGACTGTAGTAACAATTTTTAAGATAGTTATAACTTACATCTTTACCTTTGCTATGAAACCCCCCGTATTATTTCAGCAATCTGCCTTAATAGTGGTTTTCTTTTCATATCCTTGCAAATAGTTTTGGAAGTCAAAAGGCCATGTGAAATATTACACCATATTAATACTGGATTTTGTAATGTAAGTGTCAGCTTTTTTTTGGAAAAGAATATCATTTGATGGGGTGCTTAGGTGAAGGCCTGGAGAAGGAAGGGTTATCTACAACTTGAGTGAGTTTATTATGGCTTAGTGATTTGCTGATTGATTTCATTTGCTGTCAGTTAAGGCTCTCTTAATGTCAGGTTTTTTGCATAATGCATTGAAATAAAGACTGATGAAGTTCTTCAGAGTGATACCGCTTACATAAACTGACCCTGATTTGCCCTGTTCAGCATGACAATTTAAGTGACAGCGGTTAAAGGAAAATATAGCAATGAATATGCAACTGTAGTATTAAGGAAAATGCAGTGTAAACGCTTCAGAATATAAAGCCACGCATATGAAAGAGGCTAGTCTGCCAATTCCACAGTTCTTCTATACTGTGGAAATAGGGCATTGTTGTGTCCCAAGTGATGCACTAAATAAAAATTCAAAGGGAAAAAAGTTTAGAGGGAATTAAAAACTAACCTATATTCCTGACTTCTGCTAAATGTTTACCCTGTTTGAGAGTGTAGATTTTGGAAGTATGTGAATTTCAAATCTAAGAGGTCCTTGGAGATTTCAGTTTCCTTTCATGCTATCATAGCGCATAAGTGTGTGGCCTGTGTTGTTTCTGGTGTGTGGAACGGATTGCTAGGCTAATGGAAATAAACTGCTAATGAGATCGAAGATTGAAGTCCCAGCACTATTTCTTAGTAGGCTGCAGCGTCAGTCTTCAGGTTGTATACTTTTTGTTAAGGGTTCATTGGAAGTATATAATAAGAAAGTCACTGCTTTGGATTTTGTTGTTTTCCAGTTCCAGTGATGAAAGAGGCTAAATTAAAAATAAGAAATTAAAATAATATCTGTTGGTGTTTTGCTGTGGAACATGCCCTCCAACATTTCACAAATGAAAACTGGGACGTGCATGGCCAAGCAACATCAGGTGTGGTCAAGATGGCGAATGTTATTAAGGAGGAAGAACACAGTAGAGGCTTTTGGTTGAGTCAACAGGGAGGCACAAGACCCTCCTCTCTTTCCCACCCTCAATTATTGAGAGTAAACTATTTTTTATACTTAGAACTCTGTGTGCAGTTATTGAAATAAGTTGAAGCCAAATAATTAAATAAGTAATGAAGGAAAGTGGGAGAAAGAAATTAGAATAGTTTAAAAGCATCTAACAAACTAGGATGACAGAGGATTAATTGGGATTGTCCATCAAATGGACAGAAGAAAGGTGTGGTAAAAGGTTTTCGAGTGGATTTACATTGACCCACTATACTGGAGATAATCTGAATCGGCCCTGCTATGGATCAGACAGGCACTCTCCTGGCCACTGCAGCAGTGAGAGGGAGTCCTGAGTCAGCAGTGCTGAACGCACCTAGCCTTGCCATCCTCTCCAGTTCTCCATGTCATGAGAGTCTAACAGCTGTGACATACGTTGCACCTGTCCACTGTCACCTGCAGTGCGATGAAGAGGGGAAGGAGAAATCACATCCCCCTCTTCTCCAATTGCCCCATTTCACCAGCCAACATCAGGCAAAGGTTAACCAGTTGGAACCATGCTAACTGATACAGCACGGAGGACAGGAGGGGACAGTAAGTGCCATCTCATGTCCCTGGGCACCCAATCCTGGGAAACACAGATGATGGTGAGAACATTTGCAACCCAACTATTCAGTTGGATCCCACAGTAGGGGGATACACTGAATTCTGGGGCAAAATTCAGAGTATTCTCTTGCTGTGGTTAACACGAGTTAGTGCTGCGTTAAGGTGGCTTTGCTCCATGTTACCTAGGATCAGCTCCATGAGGCATTTGGCCACAATGGATGTGATCCAGACCCAATCCAATGTAGTTGGTTAGTGTAGACGTGCCCTTAGTGAACTCAAAATGCTGTATTTATTTAGACTGTAAGTACTCTCAGTCATTAGGAGATAATAGATAATAATTTATTTTAGTTAATACTGGATGCCTTGATTTTCTTCTCCTTGTAGGAGGGAAGTTGTAGAGCCTATACTGTATTGTCTCATTACTAATTGTGCAAATGATTTATTACATAAATTTTTCTATATTTTGCCAAGACCAGCCTGGAAATTCATCAAAGGTGACACCATGATTGGAAATTACATGACAGCAGCTTACTCTCCCATGGTCTTAATTTGGTATGGATAGTCCCAATTAATTCTATAATCATCCCACTTTTTTCAGCTGTTTTAATAATGATGATGATGATGATGATGATGATAACAACTTTATTCTTATATCCCACCACCATCTCCCCAAAGGGTCTCAGGGTGGCTGAAACACTGCACAAGTTCCTTAAAACAGAACGTAAAATGAAAACAATTTTAAAATACATTTAAATAAAACATATAGGCATATAAACAACTAACACTCAATTATAAACCCAGTTTCTCCTTCTTCCCAGTTTACCCCTTCATCCTTGGCTTATTTCAATTGCTGAAAACGAAGTCCAAAGTCCAAAAGTAGTTTGTATTCAGTTAATTTTTGTTTCAGACAAAACAAAACTTCTGTAGCTTTTATTCCTCATTTGTAATTTTTGCCATCTTGACCATATTTTAATTTTGCTTTCCCATGTGTGTCCTGATTTCATCTGTGAAATGCTGAAGGTGTGCCGCATGAATGGTACAATACATGTTTTTAAGAGGGTTCCCTTGTGTGGTAACCATGTTTTGCAGGACAACACTTTGTTTACTATGCTTAATCAAGAACTTAAGAAAAATGCATAGATAAAGTTGTTGAATTTCTTTTAAAATATCAAATTAAAATAGCATTCCCTTTACCATAGCAAAAGCCCACTATTTCATTGGGACAATAAAAAGGTAAACCATTAAGGACATTAATTTAATTTCTGTGTAAATATTCTGTTTCAACAATGTCATAAATATTGTACGCTCAGTTTTATAGTGGCTGTGTGTTGTTCACATGCATTTATGCAATATACTTAACTGTTTTAGGAACCTTTACTTTTAAAATAATCTTTCAGTAGGCTCTCAGATTCATAGATCTTGCATTTCTGTTCTCCTTTACAAAAAGCATGTTGCCCTAGTGTTTTAAATTGCTTTTTTGTAGAATATATTGTTTCCTATGTCAAATTCTTCATTTTCATGTTTTCAGCCAACAGTACACATTTCTTTAGTAGAGTAATGTGTTCTTCTAACGGCTGTCATTTCTCATCAAGGAAAGTTGATTGAAGGTGAGCCATGTAGGTAACACAGTCAGGGATGTTGTTAACCTATATGTTTAGGGAACAGTTCCCAAGACTTTTAAGAAGTTTTGCTAGCCTCTCTGCCTATCCTGCTTACAGTTTGTATATTGTTTAGAGCAAATAAAAATACAAATGTGAAATTTGGACAGTATGCCCATGTATGATTTGTGGTAATCTCAATTTAGAAGTCCAACAGTTCTTGGAGTTTCCAGATAATAGTTTAGAGCTGTTCACCTGCATTATTATTTTTGTCTGCTTAGTCCCTAGGTTGACTCTTGAAATAAAACAGAGAAGTGTCCATAGCTATTCTTCATGCTCAAAAACACCATTAGTTTCTGAACAGCAGGATTAAATGGCCAACCAATTATGAAGCCAGCTCATTTCCCAGAAAAATTTAAAGTACCACTTGTAATCTTTGAAGTTGTGATGGTCAGCTTCTGCAGTGCCAGGTGTCATTTTTCAGGCTGCCCTGTTTTGGATGGATGTACATAAAAATTCATAAAATAGTTATGTGCATGTAAAACAGATTAGCTGTAAAATATTTGTTGAAATGAAATAAAACAGCTTTCAATCTACTTAAATTTATTTTAATATGATATTGATTTGATATTGAACTGAAAGGAATCTAATTGATAATGATCTTGACTGTGGCATTGGCTATGATAATGACTATCCCATTGATTATAGTACATTTAGCTCCTTTCCCCACTGATTGTGATACATTTTGTGGCATGTGTTGATTTTGGCATTCAACACAGGCTTTTTGAAAAATAAAAAATTCTGGGGGCTGCAAAAGTGTTAATGGGTTACGTATAGTTCATGAATTACATTTTGCCCACTCCTGCTTTAAAATCTTATATGAGTTGAATGTCAGTTGAGCCTTTTATGTTGCTCAAGATAATCTTTTCAGGGTCACAGGAAGGGAAAGTGGTTTAAACATTGAGGTAAACCAGCAATGCTGTGGACGGAGGCTCAGCCAATAGTGGTAAGAGATCCTCCTTCCTGTCTTGCCTCTCTCCCCCCATATCTTCTTTTTCTTTCTTTTTCTTTCTCACACACTCACAAAGAGCACATTTGCACTATGTTTCTAAGCAGCAAACTTGGGGGATTAGTCTCCAGGTAAAAGAGTGAAGAATTTGCCACTTTCATAGGTAGCCACTCACCATGGAATTTCTCATGGAAGGCCTCAAAGGGTCCAGGATTTCTTGTATATGGTCTAAAGCAGTGGTTCTCAACCTGTGGGTTCCCAGGTGTTTTGGCCTACAACTCCCAGAAATCCCAGCCAGTTTACCAGCTGATAGGATTTCTGGGAGTTGAAGGCCAAAATGTCTGGGGACCCACAGGTTGAGAACCAGTGGACTAAAGGAAAGCTTATTTCCCTGTCATCCCAATTTTCCCTTGAAGATGATGATGAGATCATCTTCTGAGAATCTTTTCCAAGTCCCCCACCTTTAAAAGTTATGACCTATAAAGTAATAATCTAGGATAATCAGTTGGACTTTAAGATGGCTAAGTGTATAATATAAAAATGTAGCTTTAAATTCATTTTTAAAATTGTAGTCCAAAAGTTTCTTAGGAAACAGTGTTAGTTTTAAAATAAAAATGGGCAAAGGATGCCCTACAAATAATCTACAAGTCTCAGTGGACATCTTCATGTTAGATGAAGAGTTGATTTGTTTTTCATAGATATTCTGGTTGTACAGGCTACAGTCACAGCATATGGCTTTTGCGATGCACTCATGTCATTTGCAACAGTACAGATGAAGTCAAAATTAACCAGAATTTTATAAATGTCCCATGTTTACCTTTTTGGCATTTTATTATGTCTCTAAGGTGTGGTGACACTCCTATTCGTTCTCTTCCTGAAAGGTGGAGATTTGTGTGCAACTTTGAATAAATTGGGCAAAGGGTACTTTTGCTTGGCCCAATGCCTTCTGCTTATGTTTCCCTCTTTCTTCCAGTCTAGTTCATTTCCCTGTGTTACATTCTTTGACTGTATGAGTGGCTTTTCATGGTTTGCTAACAGTTAATGTGGGGAAAGAGGTACAGGTGTAATTTTGCAACCCTTCGAGGTTTATCAAAAATTATTCTCCTTTGTTGTCAAATCTTGTATTTTAAGTCAATTAATATATGGGGAATTCATGTTTTACTTACTTATGGACATTGCCAAAATAGTAGTTCATCCTTTTAATGAATGTGTTGGTCTTTTATTATATCCAGGGATTCATTGTTGTTTCTTCCCAACACAGTTATCCCTTTAAAAATGTTATATTTTATTTGCTTAATATTTAATCTTTGTGTTCATATTGCTTCTGTACTTATGTTGCTCTTCTATTATTGTATTCCTTTATTTCTCTTCCTCAAAGGTGAAGATTTGTGTGCAACTTTGAATAAATTGGGCAAAGGGTACTTTTGCTTGGCCCAATGCCTTCTGCTTATGTTTACCTCTTTCTTCCAGTCTAGTTTCTCACCCTGGAGGTCGAGACCCCCGGGGGGGGGGGTCGTGAGGGGGGTGTCAGGAGGGTTGCCAAAAACCATCAGAAAACACAGTATTTTCTGTTGGTTATGGGGGTTCTTTGTGGGAAGTTTGGTCCAATTTTATCATTAGTGAGGTTCAGAATGCTCTTTGATTATAGGTGAACTATAAATCCCAGCAAATCTCAAATGTCAAGGTCTATTTTCCCCAAACTCCACCAGTGTTTACATCTGTGCATACTGAGTATTTGTGCTAAATTTGGGCCAGATCCATCATTGTTTGAGTCCACAGTCCTCTCTTGATGTAGGTGAACTACAACTTAAGGTCAATGCCCACCAAACCTTTCCATTATTTTCTGTTGGTCATGGGAGTTCTGTGTGCCAAGTTTGGTTCGATTCCATCATTGGTGGAGTTCAGAATGCTCTTTGATTGTCAGTGAACTATAAATCCCAGCAGCTACAACTCCCAAATGACAAAATCAATATCTCCCCCCAACCCCACCAGTGTTCAAATTTGGGTGTACCGGGGTATTCGTGCCAAATTTGGTTCAGTGAATGAAACCACATCTTGCATATCACATATATGTACATTACGACTCATAACAGTAGCAAAATTACAGTTATGAAGTAGCAACGAAAATAATGTTATGGTTTGGGGTCGCCACAACATGAAAAACTTCATTAAGGGGTTGTGGCATTAGGAAGGTTGAGAACCTTTGTTTTAGTGCTTCTTTAATTTGTTCTTCTGCTTCTTCTTTTCCTTGTTCTTTTTATTTCTATCCTGGTTTTCTCTCTATAAAGAGACCCAAACCAGCAAATTTTGATCATTTAGGTCCTTCACTGCCTTTTCCATATCTTCTCTTACCTTAAACTTATGATATCTACTTTCTTTTGTCTCCATAGTTATGGTGTTCTATAACTGGTTTTATTTTGTGTTCTTCATCAGAAACTTTGTTGTATGGATACCAATTTCATACTGAATAATAATAACTTTATTTTTATCCCGCCCTACTCCCTGAGGGTACTCAGGACTGAAACCTGTGATTATTTCCAAATTCTTTCCCTTTTCATTCCAGCTCCCTGTTTGTCGTTGGAATGCTACCAGTCTTTCTTTGTTACTACATTACAACATATTTGTAGGATATGGTTTGTCTTTCTCTTCTCTTCTCTCTTCTTGTTTCTTATCCTTGACTTTAGAGTATATGGCTGTGGTCAGGTCTGGCTGTTTTTCATTTCTGTATATCTTGTAATATTGCATCTATAAAATTTTGGGTGTTATATAAATCAACAATGCAACCGAATTATCAGGTCTGTACAGTTTAGCCAGTCAAGTCAGAATCAATTACAACTCTCTCAGGGAGTTAATTACTTTGGACTGTCCCAATAATGTTTCAGGTTCATTTGTGGTCATAAGAACCATTGGAGTTCACCCACATAATTACTACTGGAACACTTGATCCACTATTTTATGAATCTTGCATGATTTTAAAAAGTTTTGTATTTTTTTTCAATAGAAGTTGATCTGCTGCAATATATTCTACTTCATTTAATTCTGTAGAAACAAAGCAACAGCAATATTGTGTATCATTCTGCAAGCAAATAAAGCTCTTAGGTACATTATTTGTATATTCACATTTCCCCCTTCCTTCATATTCAGTCTGTTACTGCATTGTGTTGCTTCTTATTTCACCTGCAATATTCAGTAATTCAGTAATAAATTCATTTCGCAAATAAATTCTGAAGGTCATCTTGTCCTTTCACCAGTTTGAATATCAGAACGTGAAGTTCAGTTTTGGTCAAGAACAAACTATAGACAATGTTTTCCAGACCTTGAATTTCCTTTTCAATCTATTTGACCTTTGGTGAGGAGCATCACTACATTATATTCATGTATTAATTCATGATATTTACATGCTACCTAATACTGATATTCACTTGGCCCCCTGCTTTCACCGTTACTGGTGTGTAGAAGTCCTGTAAAAGGAGAAAAGTGGGAAAAGTGTAAATAAAAGAACCCTTTGAGAACATGTCACTCAAAATGCCCTGAAGTGCTCTCTCTAGTAATCTCTTGGTCTTCAACTGGGATGCTATGATCAACTCTCAACTTTTTTCTTCAGAGAGAGTCCCCCACTATAAAGACAAAGGTAAATGTAAAGGTTTTTCCTGTCTAGTCATGTCTGACTCTGGTGAGTGGTGCTCATCTCAATTTCTAAGCTGAAGAGCCGGTGTTGTCTGTGGATGCCTCCAAGGTCATGTGGTCAGAATGACTGCATGAAATGCTGTTACCTTCCCGCAGAAGCGGTACCTATTGATCTGCTCACATTTGTATGTTTTCGAATTGCTAGGTTGACAGAAGCTGGGGCTAACAGCGGGATCTCACCCTGTTCCCTGGATTCGAACTGCCAACCTTTTGGTCAGCCAGTTCAGCAGTTCAGCAGTTTAACCCACTGCGTCAACGGGGGCTTTGCCCCCTACTTTAGGCAACATTTTAAACTTGATCACAGAGTGTCCTTAATTAATGATGGATGTGCTAGTGTGTGTGGGGGGGGGGGGGGAGGGAGGGGGATTATTTATGGGAGAAGTAGTTTCCAAAGTGAGTGTCTCAAGGACGTTTTGATTCCTTTCAATGCTGGGGAAATTCTGTTACACTGAGCTTTTCTGTCGATCCTGTGACATGCAAGGTCATACTCAGAAGCAAGCCTTTCTGAACCCTGTGGGACATGCCATTCTTAATTTAAAGTAGCGGTATCATTCTTAGTCCAACTATGTTTGGCAAGAAATGGCGTGATGGTTTTTACATGCTAGGCTATTGTGGTTTCCAGTAGAAGCACTTTCTTTTACATCTGTCAACTTTATCGCTCAAGCCCTTCAATTTTCTTTCCTTAGGAAATCGTGTCATTACTACTTGAGATGCATTTAGCATTTTACAGAGAGCTTCATTTCCTTGGAGGGGATCCACCGAGACCATCCTGAGTATATGTGTGTTTGAAAACATAATTCATATTGAAACTAAGAAGGAAGAGTTGGGTCTTGGGGTGAACGGGAAAACTAGAACTGAGTTGCACTCTCTTCTGGTGTCTTTAAATTGTGCATGCAGTGCTTATATGACACCTTAAATGAGCTCTGTGGAAGGGAGATGATTAAAGCATGTACCAAACAGTTGCAAAAGGACAGTGCTATTGGATGTTGTCCCCAGTGAGTCCACTTCTGTTACTTGAAAACATCTCAAGAGTTTACATCCTCTTCTGCAACTCCCATAACACATCTAATACAAAGCAGAACTGAAGAATAAGTATTCTTCAAAGGGATTTTGGATACAGCATCATACACAGTAAAACTTTTCTTCTCCCAACGCTTTAAAATAAAATGATTTATAGAACATTTGTTTCTTTGAACTCCATGTTTGTCAATGCACATAAATTGTCTTCTGGATATTATTGGACTGAAGCTCCTATGGTCTCTCCATGTTGACTTATGCTGCGTAGAGCTAATGAGATTTTCCACCCAGAAAAGCCTAGAGAAACACAAATGTTGCAGGTGAAATAAGAAGCAGTCCAACACAGTAATGGGCTGAACACATCCTTCATTCACTTCCTATTTGGTATAGAAAAGGGATATGCAAACTTAGACCATGTGACACTTTTTATCCCTTTGATGCTGCTTTTATGAACCCATCCAGAAACAAGTCCCCCCTCCCCAATGTGTCCCTCCCTTTTCTTTTATCACCTTGCTTCTGGTTAAAATGCCAGTGAAAATAGCCATCTAAATTGTGTTATTTGTTGACTTTAGATATTCATATTCAATAGCTATGCCTCAGATGTTCACATCTGAATGTAACAGATGTGAAAAGACAAGAAAGTGAAGGTTAGAGCAAGTTTTCCTTCTTCTTTTCCTTCATATATTCATACAAAGCATTCTTTGCCAAGTGTCACTTTTTGGCCAAACTTCATACTGAACCTAACATTTGTAGTCTCTCCATATTTTTCTTCCCAGTAGTTTGCTACACTAAAGTTAGGCTCACATTCTTTTGAAGTACATTTATTATTCCCTCTCTTGTTCCTTTTCATCTCTTTGTGTACATTGCTCCTAGGTAAATTTATTACCTACTAACATTCTTTTTAGTTCAAGAATTTCCTGAAGGCTGAAAACCTAAAAAGCAAATATTAATTTGGTTTTTCCCTCTTTTTTTTCTTACATAAAAAAGAATCTGAACCTCTTTATTCTAGAGTTTATAGATTTCTATGCCCAGACTTCAGTTTTTCTGTATTGTCTCCTTGTTTATAATACAATGCTGTATGTGTCACTTAACACAAACATTTTAAATTTGCTTCTCCATTATTTTTCTGCTTCTTCCTCAGTAGATTAAGCTTCTTTTCAGTGGTAGGGATTTTGTCTGGATAAAAATATATCGACTACTGGTTAGAAATGCAATTATTTTACACTATTACTATCACTTCTATGTAGGTATTTACCTACAAACACTGAAACATTATTCTCATAGAAAAATGTAGCTAGCCAATTAATATTTTGCAGCTTTTACTTTCTAAAACTGTACTAATCTAAACCTTTTGGAATATCTGATGCATTTTCAGAAGTATATAAATTCCTTTTTATCTGCTTTAAAGCTTGTGTTACGACGATACATTTTAAGCACCTTCTGTGTAGGGTTTTGTAGGTATCTTCAGCTAAGATGCCTGATTCCAGACCAAAAATATTTGAAATAACATTTTTTATTTTGCTTTTCTTCTTCTAAATTTGAGGAATACGTCAGTTTTTTGTGCTTCAGTATGGTTGAGCAATTTTCCAAAATGTAAAGACATAGCTGTACTAGTCTGGAATATGTCCTTTTGCATATTTTCCAAAATATAATAGTGGCAGTTATCAGCATGGTAAATTTTGTTTTAAAAACCTCTGCTTTAGAAGTAGAGATGGGTGTGGTGATCAACCCTGCCAGTGGCTGTTGATCTTACTATCTAATGCCTGAATCCTATTGCCAATCTCAGTTGAAGTTGACTCATTAGATCTATGGAGCTTATATAACGGTTGATGTATCAAGTTACGGTTGATTCAGTGAGTTGGCTCTAGTTGGGATAACAACGGGGTCATTTAGGAGAAAGAGCAAATGTTTCTGATTACAAGATGTTGAACACAAAGGAGAGATCTCAGCTCCTTCAAATTAAGACATCAAGTTAACTTGTGACCATGTAATTGAAATTAGGCAGTCCATCCAATCTAGCCATTCTCTTGACAGATAATGTTGTTTGTTGTCATTTTCTTTTTAAGATTGTTCTTTTATCTCTTCTTATCAGAATGCTTTTTTGAGGCATTTTTTAAAAATTAAAAGCAACATTTTAAAATGTTCTTAAATAAAAAAAAATCTTATTTATTTATTTAGAACCAGCATAGTTTTTGTTTAGTTTTTCATGTCAGGAGCAACTTGAGAAACTTGCAAGTAGCTTCTGGTGTGAGAGAATTGGCCGTCTGCAAGGACATTGCCCAGGGGATGCCTGAATGCTTGATGTTTTACCATCGTTGTGGGAGGCTTCTCTCATGTCCCCACATAGAGAAATGGAGCTGACAGAGCGAGCTCAACCCCCTTTCCTCAGATTTGAACCCTTGATCTGCCGACACAGTCCTGCTGACACAAGGGTTTAACCCATTGCACCACCGGGGGCTCCTACCAGCACAGTGGTTTTAGTGTTGGATTGCAATTCAGAAGATCAGGGTTCAAATCTCCACTTGGCCTTGGAAACTCATGAAATTACCTTGAGGAAATCACATGCTTTTGGCCCCAGAAAACCCGATGACTGCCTATGGTTGCCTTAAGCTGAAGTTACTTGAAGACACACAACCATCACCAACACCACCAATTAATTGCCTTATGTATTCCGTCAGCCATATGGAAATCTGTATTGGTGTGTGGGTCCCGTCTTAAATTGATACATTTAAAATTCAGATTGTAATAGAAAGTCATAGGGAGGAGGGAGCAAGTTCTTTTTCTGCTATCCTGGAAACTAGGACACGGAACAATGGCTTCAAACTACAAGAAATGAGATTCCATCTGATCATTAGGAAAAACTTCCTGACTGTGTTCAGCAGTGGAACTCTCTGCCCCGGGGTGTGGTGGTGGCAGCTCCTTTTTTGGAGGCTTTTAAACAGAGGTTGGATGGCCATCTGTCGGGGGTGCTTTTAATGTGATTTTCCTGCTTCTTGGCAGGGGGTTGGACTGGATGGCCCATGAGGTCCCTTCCAACTCTGTGATTCTAATAAACTGTGCTGCTAACCCATGATCATCAACATTGTGTCTTATTTGGTTACACACACACATTATATAAGAATGTAAAGGTAACAAGGTTAAAAGGACAGGAAGAGGGTCACTTCTGGAAACAGGCTTCTTCTCTTATTGCTTCTTTGCATTTGGTTACTCCTGAGTAATTTGTTACTGTTTCTATTCTAAAATTGGCAGCCTTATGTATATTTTAGACTTTATTAACTTACATCCTGTATTTCAATTTAAAATGGCTTTTTAATGCTTAAAATTAAAATTCTTCATCCTTCAGAATGACTGTGGCTGGGTTTCCTGCCCCACTGACATTCTTACAATCGCCCTCAGTCTGGAAGGGATTTTGGTTTTAAAATGAATGCGCCATATGAATCTGTCTGGGTTGTAAAAGTGCTTGCCATGTAATATGCACGGAGACTTGATTGCTTTCTAATAAAGAACAGTAGAGGTGGTGTCTTTCTTTTTCGTGGGGTGGGGGAGGTTTATTTCTAATGATAGGTAACTGGTTTCAAATGTTCTGTTAGTTTCCCTGATATAGTATTGCCAAGTCAGTTAGAAATCAAGATGTTGCATTCCTGTAGCATTCCTTTCCTCTCCTCCTCTTCTTTGAACACAGCCTGTCTGCCATACGTTGCAAAATCAATGTGTGGGATCTAGTCACTTCAGGTTGGACCTCCTTTTGTATTTTGTACAGTTGCAAACTCTGTTGCAAACTCTTGTGTTTCCTGAAAAGTGGTTTCTGACTCTGCATTCTGGGAAGCTATTTGGAACAATATGGGAAGTTTCAGAGGAAGCTGCCACTGAAAAAGGAATATAGCAGAAATCAGTGCAGTTGTCCCTCTACATTTGCAGATTTAAGTTTTGCTAATTTGATTATTTCTTTTTTTGATTAATATGTTCTCTCTATTAACCTCTGCTTTTCCAGTGGGACACTTATGGTCAATATCTGCTGGAGCCTCATTAGAGTATCTATCTAGAGATTCCTAGAGAGCACACTTTTTGTGTACTTGTAAGTCCTTCAGTATGATTCTTTGGTTAGCTTCTAGTGCAAGCTGACCACAGAGTTGTGCTGGAGGACATAGAGATTCTTCAAGAGATGTTCCCTCACATTAAAATGTATTATTCTATTCATTTTTCCCACTTTTATGTGTGTCCTGTGCTCCTAACCCCAGGCAGTGTAGAGTGCTGACTATAGTTCCTTTCCCTGAGCTGAAGAACAATCTGCTTGTATAAAGGAACTCAATGTTGTTGTTGTGTGTTTCCTGAGGTTGTCTCAACCTGTCTCCTGAGGTTGAAGTAAACTTGTCATGAGTTTTTCTTGGCCAGATTTCTTTAGAGGAGGTTTGCTGTTGCCATCCTTTGTAGATTTACCCAGGGGACGCCCAAATGATGTTTTACCATCCTTGTAGGAGGCTTCTCGTGTCCCCACATGGAGAGCTGGAGCTTACAGAGGGAGCTCAACCCCCTATCCCCAGAATCAGGCCTCTTTTGTTTAGTGAACCTTGTAATCTAGACATTCCTTTGCTCATTAAAGACATTTCCATGGGAAGCTAAACCTCACTTTAATGCATAAAAAAGCTAGGGTGGTGTGGTGGTTTGAGTGTTGGGCTCTGGGAGAACAGGGTTTGAATTTCACTTTGTCATGGAAACCCCACTCAGAGAAAGGCAATGGCAAACCCTCTCTGAGCAAATCTTGTCAAGAAAACCTTGTAATCAGATCTCCTTAAAATAATTATAAGTCTGAAATGTCTTGAAGGCATGCAACAAACATTAAAAATGATATGGCATCTGGAATTTCTCATGCTTTCATTGTCCATGCAGTACCTGTTCCAGATTTGGAATTCCCTAAAGAGCTTGGAAAAGTTACTTATTTGGACTTCAGGTCTTGGAATCTCTCAGTTAACATGGTCATGGGTTGGACTAACTTTTGGTTTTTGAGCTATGCATGGTGCAGTTCTTTGGGCGTTAGACTATAACACTGGAGACCAGGGTTCGAATCTGCACTCAGCTATCAAAACCCACTTTTTCATTTTCAGGGAAAGACAATGGCAAAACCTTAGAACAAATCTTGACAAGAAAACCCTGAACAGGTTCACTATAAGTTAAACACGACTAGAATCAAAGACAACAACGCTAAAAAAAGTTGTATTTCTAACCTACCATATATGTAGACTCTATTTAAACTAAACAAATACACTCAAAGCCAAACAATAAATACATTCTGAGAGTTGAAGGCCAAAACATCTGGGGATCCACAGGTTGAGAACCACTGACCTAGAGAAGTCTGCAAAGAAAGCAGAGACTCCTTGAAACCTGAAGACTAGGTGTAGGCTAAAAGTGAACATGTGTGAAATTAACTATACTTTTGTCCATGTTACACATCACAAGGCATCTAAAATCATAACTTTATATCTTCAGATATGTAAATATGGTATTTAAAAGCCTAATTTTATTTGTCATAGATGTCTTCAGAATACTAAGCTTCAGGAAATGGTTGGGAATCTATTTACCTTTAATACTTTTTCCACATTTCTTACTTTCACAAATGTAAGACAGGCACAACTTCCAAGAGTGCATTTCCTTCAAATGCAGCTGGCAAAAAAGCCTAAGAAGAGACAGTGTTTATACCACTGAATTCCTATGACAGATGGGATAATTGTACACTTGTAGATTTCATATATCACTGTATTTAAAGACTTAATGCGACAAGCCATGATGACACTGTATAAATAAATCATAATGATAACAACAAAGCAAAAAGGGAGAACTCTTAGACAATTTGTTCAGTAAATTCAATAAATATCATACCTGAAGAGAGGCAGCTCAGAAAAATCTCCATCAGCAAGCTGAAATGGAGTCTTATGGATAAAAATAAAAATATTTGAGTTGCAAGTTATTTTTTTTATCAGCAAAAGGGAGCTGTACAGAGAGATCTTGAGTTCTAAATTCAGTGAAATATTTAAATATTTTTTCTAAATGTTTGTTCTACACAGTCACAGACAACTTAAGCTTTTGAATATTTTAATGGCTTGTTAAACTTAGGATAGAAGATCACTTCTTCTCTGTATAAGTCCTTCTGCTGACAGAAGGGATTGGCAGAATTTTATGACTTACGAACTCTTCACATTATAGTATCTAGTAAAGTGCCTTTCCCCCTCCTAAACAGAAATCCTGATTTTTCTTAATTATCCCATAGGATCCCTTAAGCTGAGTCAGCAATGAATCAGTTCTTGGCAGCGTACTAATAAATACAGTAGACTACTGGAAATACCATCTTTCCACTGAGATTTAAATATGAGGCTCTGAACACTTGATACTGAAAATTCCTCAGTTCCTTTTGGGAAAGTAGGAAATGTTACCTCAAAGAACTTGTCCAAATTAAAATGTATATAGCCTTGTCTCAGTTCCACTAGGGACATTAAACTGGATAATAGCAGCATTCATAATAGTGATAATTTTTTATGGTTACATATGATGCTGTTTTGTCTTGTCATTTGTACTTGTCTAACTTTCTGACGTTTCCCGAGTAGAAAACAGTGATGGTTAGTCTTGTCTGTATAAAAACATTCAAGGATTGCCTTGTCATAATGGAAAAGATTAAACATTGAGAGGCATGTGATAGAGTATATTTCTTCATTTTTCCACGATGAAGTAAAATTTATTACTACGCACCATGGGAACTGTCTAGGGTTCTGTTCTTTGCTTTTGCTCCGCAAGCATTTATAGAAATCAAGAGCGGGGAGATCTGCACTAGCTGTATAGTGCACTGCTTCTTAAACTGAAATAGGGTCCCCTTTATGCAATGTTGAGGTCACAGAAAATTGGCAACAGTAAAAGTTTTCTAAACATCATCCATTTACACAAATTTGTTAGCAACATTAGGGTTTACAGTGCACTCTGCAGAAAATGCTTCAGCTGTTCTCCACAAAAAAGAAAATCAGCCTGTTTAGTGAGCCTTACAAATGCTTATTTGTTATCAGTAAATGATTAATTTTATACCTATTTTGTATGTATATTTAGTCAAGGTCACATAAAATTTCTTAGGTGAAAGTCACAAGTGCAAAAAGTTTAAGAAGTCTGTATAATGTAATAATAATAATAATAATAATAATAATAATAATAGAGGTTTGGAGCATAATACTCCTGACCTCACAATCGCGTTAAAAAACAAAGTATGGATCATCGATGTTGCAATCCCAGGTGACAGCAGGATTGCAGAGAAACAACTGGAAAAGCTGACACGATATGAGCTGTTGAATTGAATCACACTTCGGACACTTCCCAAGTGTCTAGGACTGTGTGATCTATCGGCAAATAATTCGTGCAGATCCCAGTAAGGTGGCCTTTTGCAGCTGGCAGATGGTTATTTTGTCAGCAGCTATTGTGTTTAAGTGCAGGCCAAGGTCTTTAGGCACTGCACCCAGTTTGCCGATCACCACTGGGACCACCTGTACTGGCTTGTGCCAGAGTCTTTGCAGGGAAGTCATGCTCCCCTTCTATTCTGCCTTGGTCAGACCACACCTGAAACACTGTGTTTAATTCTGGGCACTGCAATTTAAGGGAGATGTTGACAAGCTGGAATATGTCCACAGGAGGGCGACTAAAATGATCAAGGGTCTGGAGAACAAGCCCTATGAGGAGCAGCTTAAAGAGCTAGGCATGTTTAGCCTGCAGAAGAGAAGACTGAGAGGAGACATAATGGCCATGTATAGATATGTGAGAGGAGAGGTCATAGGGAGGAGGGAGCAAGCTTGTTTTCTTCTGCCCTGGAGACTAGGGCATGGAACAATGGCTTTAAGCTACAGGAAAAGAGATTCCACTTGAACATGAGGAAGCACTTCCAAATTGTGAGAGCTGTTCAGCAGTGGAACTCTCTGCCCTGGAGTTTGGTGGAGGCTCCTTCTTTGGAGGCTTTTAAACAGAGGCTAGATGGCCATCTATTGGGGATGTTTTGAATAATATTTTCCTGCCTATTGGCAGGGAGTTGGACTGGATGGCCCATGAGGTCTCTTCCAACTCTAGACTTCTATGAGAGATATTTTATCACCTTTTACACCAAAAGAAGGGACAGAATTCTACTATTGTGTTTCTGACTTAAAAGAGTGTTACTAAAAGCAGAAGGGTTATATAAGGACATTTCAAGGGAACAGTAAAATGAGAAATTAAAAGCAACAGGCAGAGAGAGGCTTATAGACTAGTTTTTATTGTTCTGTGTGAAGGATGTGTTCAGTGCGGTTCTAGTAGTTAGAATTTTTTTATCATATCAGAAGCAACTTGAGAAACTTCATGTTGCTTCTGGTGTAAAAGAATTGGCTGTTTGCAGAGATGTTGCCCAAATGATGCCCAGATGTGCTACCATCCTGTGGGAGGCTTCTCTCATGTTCCTGCATGGGAAGCTGGAGCTGACAGACAGGAACTCACCCCATTTTGTGGATTCAAACCACTGACCTTCAGGTCAGCAGTTCAGCTGGCACAAGGGTTTCACCCATTGCGCCACCATGGCTCCAGTAGTTAGTACAATGTTCCCTCACTACTTCGCAGTTCACTTTTAACAGACTCACTGTTTCGTGGGTTTTTGAAAATATTAATATTAAATATTTATGTCCAGTCCAGGCCAGGGAGGCCAGGGACTCCGGAAGTGTGGTAGCCTGATGCATGTCGGGGAAAGCCTGCCTCCCTGGCCTGCTGCTGCCTGCGTGGTTCCGGAGGCTCTGCGGAGACCAGGGAGGCAGACAGGTGCCCTTTGGATAGGCTGGGCGGCAGGTAGGGAAGTGTGGGTAAGAAAATAATATATAAAATCTATAAAATAATGTAGAAATACTAAAATTAATATGGCATCCCTACTTCTCAGATTTTCACTTATCGTGGGTGGTCCTGGAACTGAACCTCCGTGATAAGTGAGGGAACACACTGTAGTTAGAATTATTGTTTTCGATTGAGTTCATTAGTTGTTTTAGGTTAGTGTTTTATATTAAGAAAAATGTTTGATTAATTTTTGTAAGGGGGATATGATCCTTTTGTTTTGTGAAATTTGTCTTTCTGTATATGTCTTTGTTTGATCGTAGGGTTGTTTCTTTGAATGGAAATTAGTTGTAAAAATAGATGAGAAAAGTTATTCGTGAGAAAGAACATACACGCTTCCGGAGTCAGCAGTGGTTTGCTTTTACTGGAGCCTATTAGGAAGGGCAGATTTGCACTCCTTCCTTTCTCCACATTGAATAATTTACTTTTGCACTTTGAATTCAGTTTGCACCAGTGGAAGCAAACCACAGATAAATGGAAAAAGAGAAACTGGGACCTTTTAAAAGCAGCTGAGAAAGTGGGCAGTACAGGATTAATTGGGGCTTTTTCCTGCCCAGTTGGAGGAGTATGATATCCTTACACAGAAGTCTTCATGTTGACTAGCATGGTTATTTTCAATCATTAAGCTGCTTATTTAACAAAAATCTGTCTAAGGAGAACCTCATTAAAAAAAGTCTTCATGTATTCAGTATAATTTTTTATCAACCTTAAGGCTGTTCTTACATTTGAAAAATCAGTACAGGTCACTTCAGAGGGAAACTATAACCTATAAAATGTGATTAACCAGTTGTAAAGAAGTCCAATAATCCCAGCAGTGTTATACTATTTAGGTCAGATATCAAGTTACCAGCACTGCCAAATCATTTATACTCTCTTGTGCAGTTAACTTTATTATCGGCCTGATCAATATTACACAGCTGGGACATTCCTTCACTATATACCTGAACAGGATTATTTTCCCAGCTATATTGTAATCAGGTTATTTACTTTCAGAGGTCTGTAACTTTCTTTAGTTTCATGCCAAATTAAATCTAATTCTTTTTAAAGGTGAATTGGGAGAATTAGCAACTCCATTCATTTTGAAAATGGTTCATGCTCAGCTCTGGTGTTCCTCTCAGCTTGACTGAGTGAAATTAGACAAGAGACGAGTTTAAGTAGAGTCCAAAAGCACTATTGGCTTATCCAAATGCATTGTTTTGTAAATACTGTAGTGGGGGTGGAAAGCCTTGTACATTTAGTCTGCTATAATGTACAAAAGGTTGACAGAAATGCATACCCTCTGACATACTTTAAGAGGGAAGAACTGATGTTCTCTTTTGGAAAGTATTTAAATATGAATTCATGTAAGTTTGTCTGTACAAACTAGATAATAGGATGTTGAATCTTCAGAAACATGTGGTTTGGCAGAGATGGCATAGACTTGATATAGCAGTTACAGACAGTAATGATCCCGTTTCCTTTCCTTTAAGGCTATGATTGTAAGTTTTATGGATGTCTATCAACTTGTGGGCTCCAGAGTCTCCACACTAGAAAGAGAAATCGCATCCCACCGCCATCACATTGCAGCCCTGAAATCAGAACTCCAAACGGCGTGTCTTCGTGAAAATGAAAGCTTGTCCTCTGTAAGTATGCTCTTAAAAACAAACAATTTGATTCATTTTTCCTGGGAATTATTTCTTATTATATGACTCTAAAGAGTCTTCCTTGTGCTTGTATATTTAGATGATATTATAGGGTTTCTTTTAACTGTTAGGCAACTATGCTAGTTGTAATACCTTACATCACACATGTCAAACGCGAGTCCCACAGGCTGATCACAGCCCCCAATGTTATTTTATGTAGCCCACGAGGCTTTCAATGGCAGGGTAACATAGTTACATTTATACAATCTTAAAATTACAAGTGGCCCTTTGAAGACAACCACAAGGCTAATATGACCCTTGGTGAAAATGAGTTTGAATGTCATATTGACACCCCTGCCTTGTGTTATCAGTTATGCAATTTAGAGCAGTAGTCTCTATCCCTATGAAAGCTTGAGCAGTTCTGGAGTGGGGGAAAGTGTGGGTCTCCAGATGTCTTTGGGATACAGTTCCCATCTTGCCGCCTCATGGACCATCCAGTAACATCTAAAGGTCTGGTACACACCCACCCCTCGTATACTTCATGTGGGTCAGGATGTAAATTAGATAATTGTTTCTTAAATTGTGGGTCCCAACACCAAATGGGGTCCCCTTAGCTAAGTGTTGGGGTCATGAAAAATTTGGCAACAGTCTTTTTCCCCCCTGAATGCCACCCATTTATACAACTCTATTAGCAACAAGGTGAATGCTCCAGCTGTACTCCACCAAAAGGAAGATCAGCCTGTTAGGAAACCTTACAAATGGTAAATAATTATCAGTAAATGATTGTTTATACCTGCTTTATATACCTACATACCAAGAGTCACATAAAGATTTCTCAGGTAGCAAGGAGTCGCAAATGGAAAACATTTAAGAAACTCTGAATTATATTAATTGATTTATAATATTCTCTTGTACAGTAAGACCATCACATTCTCTGGTGTTAGGGGCATAGAACCCCCATGAAATTGAAAAACTGTGCATATTTAAAATCATTTTCAACCTGAAAGAAAACCTATTTAGGAATTTCTAGGTTTTCAAGCACAAGTCTATGGTAAACATCAGAGAGCCTAGGGATTCCTAAAGAGGTGTTCTCTCTACGAATCTCTCAGTCCTCCAGCATGACTGTGATCAATTTTCAGAGAAGTTGCAGAGGAGGACTTACAGCCTCATCACATGCAGTAAAGGAAGCGTCCTAGCACACTTCCAGGACACTTCCTCCATGGAGCCCGAAAGATGCCATCAGATAACTTCCAGTGGGGCTCCATAGAGGAAGTGTCCTGGCAACATGCTGGATGCTTCCCTGGGAACATGGGAGGCTTTCCGTGTTCCATTGGGAAGAATGGGGGGAAGCTAGGTGGCAATGCTTTCATCTGTGGCATGGGGTAAGGGGTACAGTGGATGTTGCGGGGTGCAGGGACAATGGTTCCACCTGCTGCCCCACGGATTCACTACGCCACGTGGCGAATCCCCCCTCTGACCCACTGATTCAGACCTCAATTTGATGAGATCCTTAGATACTCCTAGAGATAAATTTTTAATGCAATCCATGTGTAATCACAGTTATCAGACCAATAAATGTAGAGGGATTACTCTATAAAGATACTTATTGACAAATAAGCTGTCAAAGAAAAGCACAAGAACAATAGCATTGTCTCCCTTTTGTCTTTGACAATGAGGACACGTTTGATGTTAGGGGGGAAATAGTCAAAGACAAACTATCTCTTATTGTTACTTCAGTGTTGTGAACAAACCGTTATTGATATGATAGGATTTTTTTTTACAATTCTGGTAATTACAGCATATGATTTTTGTTCTTTGACAACTTTAATCATAAAATGTTACTTGCCAATCAAATATTTTTCCATTTTACTATATAAGGTTGAATCCAATTTTAAGACTCATTTCATGTCTGAAACATTATTGCCCATAAATAATGTTGTACTCACTTAAGGCTAATAAAGCAATTATTTTCATCTGTAAAGGGATCTCTATGCTAAGGCAGTGGTTGTTAACTGAAAGAATTTTTGAACCAAGAGATATTTAGTGGCAACGTACATTGTCATGCAACAAAACAGGCTTGAAATAATACCTTCATTTGGTTTCATAAAAGCTTCACTTTTGCTACTTAGATACATAGATAAGAATGTACGTTAGGAGCCACATATCTATGCAAATATGTATGAATCTTTTTTTTAAAAAATGTGAATCTCCATTCTGCAAAATTATGAGATTACACCATTTTGTAATAAAAAGTGACTTTTCATTAAAGCAGCCACATATATGAAGTTCCAGCCAGATTGGAGTGTCCTTTTATGTTTATTGTGTATACATCAGGCTCACACATTTTTAAAAAGCTCCGTACCTTCATACACAGCTTTGAAAGGTTATTTTTTGGACCCCAGTTCCCAGAATTGCCACTCAGTATAGTTTTGGTCCAAATAAGTAACCTTTCATAATTCTCCTTTGGTGTCAGTAGTAACCTGTGTGCTTTAATACCCCTTATAATATGTATATTGCTTGGCTCCTGTGTCCAAGGTCCTATTCCTAAAGTGACATTTTTATGTCAGTGATTAAGAAGATGGTAGCGACTTGGGTACCAGTCTTATAATAGAAAGGCTGCAGCCATGACCGGAGAAGAAGAGGGAAACTAGCCTTTTCATTGAATGTTTCGACTATAAATGAAGGTGGAATGAGATAGGTTACCCAAAACAAAGGCACCCTGAAAAGTGTAGTTTGGAGAGTTTCTTGTGCCACAGGGCATGCAGTTGTTCATGTAGTCTTCCCAGAGTATTATTATTATTATTATTATTATTATTTCTCGCACTTCTACCCCGCCCTTCTCAACCCCCGAGGGGGGACTCGGGGCAGCTTACCAAAAGACTACCATGTATTATAGGTTGAATATCCCTTGTCAGAAATGTTTGGAACCAGAAGTGTTTTGGATTTTGAATTTGGGTGTGTGTGTGATTTTGGAATATCTATCTATCTGTCTATCTATCTATCAAGAGATATCTCGAATTACCAAAAACCAAAAGTGTTACTCTCTCAAGCACCCACGTGGATATTTTTGGATTAGGGAGTATTTCGGATTTCAGAATTCCAGGTAAAGGATGCTTGGTCTATAAAAATATTGGGCTGCTCATAGAACAGAGATGCAGTAGATCCTGGACAATGATTGATGCTGCATTTTGGCATTGTTCCTTTGTTTTGTTTTGTGTTACCTTCACTGCTGGTGCTTCATCTCTGAATATGGGGAAAGGAATCTTACAAAATACATATAGAACACAGAGAACTGCTTTGAGAACTACTTTGAACTGCAAAAGAGTTCATTCCAACAAACACTTTAAAAAGATTGGATGTTGAGTTGATCTTCAAGGGGGGAAAAATACACTTGTGAAGGATCATGTTTTGCAAACCATCTAATAATTATTTTTTTTGTACATTATCTAAATTTATGTATGTGTAAGAGATATTGGAGTCCCCGGTGGCACAGAGGGTTAAACCACTGAGCTGTTGAACATGCTGACTGAAAGGTCGGTAGTTTGAGGGGGGCTGCGGAGTGGGGTGAGCTCCTGCTGTTAGCCCCAGTGTCTGCCAACCTAGCAGTTCGAAAACATGCAGATATGAGTAGATCAATAGATACCACTCCAGTGGGAATGTAACAGTGTTTCATGCAGTCATGCTGGCCACATGACCTTGGAAGTGTCCCTAAGATTTCCCTAATAATGATGGAACTAGTAGTTGCAAGACACTGGGCACTTCCCACTACCAGTGTGGCTCATCCACACGATTAACCGAGTCCCCACTGTTGGTGGGCAAGAACCATCTGTGGTGCCAATCCCACACCATTTCCATCACCAATAGTGTACAATGGAGCTGACACTGAAGTGATACCAGGGGGTGACATTCTCCTCCTCTCCTTCTCCATTCCTGAGCTGGTCATTTAAAAATTTTCAGTAATGTTTGGCTTAAAAAAAAAAAACTAACCAAAGCTGCAACTGCAAAGTTGTCCTTAAAATTAATTTAAAAATTACAAACAGTGAACGTACAGGAAGGTGGGATTACAAAGATATGCAGAAGTACGAATACAAGGGCATGTTCGAGTGCAGGATTGATGAATTGATGCAATTGTGCAAATGGAGAAAGGTGTGATAAGGAGGGTGCTCATATTGGTATGTAGCTGCTCTCGGTGATCATTTGACTGCCATCAGATAGTGGGTTCATGCTATAAAGTCTATAGACTATCTGTCTTGTTTAATTCAGTGACTGGTTGTTCAAACAGATGGTTCCTGTATATATCTATCAGATGCTTGGACCGTTCCAATTCACTGTCTGACTCACAAGGGTGCTGACATTTTACAGCATTTCCACATGAACTAGAGCCTTGACATTTGTTAGCTGCATACTCTGAGGCACCCCAATTACTGAAGTCCAAAAAAGGGGGTGGGGGTTAAAATCAGTCATTGTAGAGCATGATAATCATTTTAGATTAATGGACCACACAGGTCAAACAAAGCCAAATGTGGGCTAGAACCAGAGATTGGAAAAATAGGGGGGGGGGGGGGGTTGGACTACAGGTACTGCTGTCTTGAATTCCGTAACCAGCATACTTACTATCTGTGATTGTAATCCAAAAAAGTACATTCTCCAAGCCCTAAATAGACCATTGGATCATGAAGTTTTCATTATCTCTTGAGGCTTGTACTTGTGCTACACTTCCAGTTGCAGCAAGGAAGATGCAGCAAGGCTGTGCCAGTGGAATGGAATAGAAATAAATGGATTCAAAATGCTATATGTGCATAGTATGAAAAGGCTCTGTAGTGGTGACATCCCAGGCTAAAGGAAACCCCTGAGTCAGGCTATTCTGTAGAGATATGGGAGAACTGCCCCAAACTGCAGGTATTGCTGATTCGTGCCTTACTACTAAGCCCTCCTCAGAGACCAAGCTGCTTCTCATGACTGAAGATGTGAAAGCCATTAAGTTGTTCTCATAAATTTTAACACTAGAAAGACATTCGTTTTGTTTGGTGGTTATGTTTGGCTATTTAGGCAACCTATTTTAGCTTCATGGAATTTAAGACTGCTCCTGTGTTCCTATTTTAAAAAGGAGACAAAGCTTTGTGGGTTACGCAATGTATTAGCTATCTTCACATTGTGATTGTTTTATTTGGATAAAACTTTGACTAAGGACCTCATTACATTGATGTCCTCAATCCAGGCAGTATCAGGGGGATTCACCAAAGAATGAGGCAATTCCGGCAGGGGAGCATGAGGAGACCAGCACCCTGCATTGCCCCTCACTTTTTCTCACGGGGAGAAGTGTTGCTGCACGGCTTCCTCCTGTAGTTTTCTATGCAACACAGGAAGCCTGTTGTGTTGCCTCCATTGCCTCCTGTGATGCTTGGACCTCTCTTTAGCACAGAGATGTGCCAAAAGTAGATCGACATCATGTGATGCGATCAGGTGGGCTCTGTGCCTGAAGGGAGGTCCAAGGGTTCTAGTGCGGGCAGTTTGGTCCATCTGATGAAGTCCTAAGTGTGCATATGATGCACACAGCCTACATTTTTTTAAGGTTGTACTTGTGTTGAAGATTGAGTTCATTTTCTTAGTGGTTAGCAAAACGAAACTACAAACAACCAGGGCAGTCGTTTGCTCAATCCCATGGATGTACTAGACCCCTATTTCTCCAATGAAATCAGATAAATCTTATTGTTGACACTGGAGAACAACGCTGAGCTATTTTAGTTTAGTCTCGGGGGGCAAAGGAGAAGGGGCCATATAGGGCCCTTCCACACAGCCATAACCCAGAATATCAAGAGAAAATCCCACAATATCTGCTTTGAACTGGGTTATCTGAGCCCACACTGCCATATATTCCAGTTCAAAGCAGAAAATGGGGTTTTTTAATCAGCTGTGTGGAAGGGGCCACAGAGTTGTGGAAGTTTTTGTTTGCTCAAAACAAAGAATATCCATCTGACTGCAAACAGAGTTATGAAGATATGTGGCACATTGGGAGGAATTTGGAATAATCACTCAGTCCTTTGGATTTTAGATAGTATCAAGAAAGAGAGGAAAGAGAAAACAGAGGGGAGAAACAGAATTAGGAGAAGAAGAGAGAGAAGAACCTAAGATGGGTACAGAAAAAATGATACTTCCTAGGGGCAGCTTCAGGTAACAAGAGAAAAAAAGTGAAATAATAACTGGAGAAAAAGTGGGACTGTGACCACTGCAGATACTAAAAGTTGTTACTTTTGGATGCAGGCCCGTAGCCAGGATTTCGTTTCGGGGGGGGGGGGCTGAATTTTTTTCCGGGGGGGTTTCGGGGGGGGGCTGTGTTTTGGGGGGGGCTGAGTCTGAGTGAAAGAGGGTCTAGCGTAGCAAACCTTTTATATCATTACCCCAATACCCCCATGCATATGGGATATATTGAGTATGGTGATCAGATCATGATATGAATAAACATAACAGTTTAAATAATGCACCAATAAGAAGAACGAAGCTGGAGATGGAGATTAGAAGATAACTTACTAAGGAAAAAGGAAGATATAGAAAAAAGTAAAGCAATCATAAAAGAATATTTTAAAAATAATGACATACAAGAGACATATACATTCATAATATGGGAAGCCAGTAAAGCCGTCATAAGAGGCCACTACATCCAACAAAAGGCCAGACAGAACAAAGAGAAGACAAAGAAAATAAAAGAAATTATGGAGGAAATACAGAAACAGGAAGAAGAACTGAAAAGAAATCCGAAAAACAAGGAAGTAGCACACAAATTAACATTACTACAAAAAAAGAGAGAACACATAGAATTGGAAGAAAGAGCTAAAGAACTAAAATTCATAAAAGCGGACCACTTCCAAAACGCTAATAAGCCGGGAAGGTGGCTGGCGAGAAGAATACTAGAAAAGAGAGAATCAAGATATATAGTAAGAATCAAGGAAAAAGAAAAAACGTACACATCGGAAGCAGAAATAAGAGACCAATTTGCAAATTACTACAAGAAATTATATCAAGACGACCAAATAAAGAAGGAGAAGATCACCCAATATCTAGGAGAAAAGAAAATTAGTAAAATATTGGAAGAGGAGAGAGAAGCACTAAATAAGGAAATCTCGGAAGAGGAAATTAGATCCGCAATAAAAAAATTAAAGACAAACAAGGCCCCCGGTCCCGACGGGCTGAGCGCAATTTATTACAAAACAATGATGGAAGAAATTGTACCATTCCTGAAAAGAACGCTAAATGAGATAAGAGAGAGGAGGGAAATGCCATAAAGCTGGAAACAAGCAAATATTTACATTATACCAAAGGAGAAAAAAGACCCTGAACAACTCAAAAATTATAGACCAATCTCTTTACTTAATCTGGATTACAAAATATTTAGTAGCATATTGGCAGAGAGATTAAAAAATTTCTTAACAAATTGGATAAAAGAAGAACAATCGGGATTTCTACCAAATCGATACCAACGTGAAAATGTGAGAACTATCATAAATCTGATTGACTATTACGACAAAAATATCCAAAAAGAAGTGATGTTCCTGGCCTTGGATGCCGAAAAGGCATTTGATCAGATTAATTGGAACTTTTTAAAATTACTATTGCAAGAGATGGACATTGGCTACTACTTTCTAAATTCAATTGAAGCTATCTACAAAAACCAACAAGCAAAAATTATAGTAAACGGCCAGGAGACAAAACAAATTGAAATAAACAAAGGAACCAGACAGGGCTGCCCGCTCTCGCCTCTGATCTTTATTTTAACAATGGAAATTCTATTGAATGACATAAGGGGAAACAAAGAATTAAAAGGAGCTACAATCAGAAGTCAAACATACAAATGTAGGGCATTTGCCGATGACGTTATCTGTATAGTTGAGGACCCATCTACAAAATTAGAAAAATGGTTTGAAACAATCGAAAAATTTGGGAAGGTAGCGGGCTTTAAATTAAATATGGACAAAACAGAAGCAATAACAAAAAACGTCCCCAAGAAGAACTTGGCCATAATTGAGAAAAAATGGAATATCAAAACAGCATCCAAAATAAAATATCTGGGAATTATTATCTCACCAAATAACGCACAATTACTTCAAAATAACTATACGGCAAAATGGAATGAAATCAAAAGAGATCTGGAAAAATGGAAAAATTTAAAATTATCAATATTAGGCAGAATAGCATGTGTAAAAATGAATATACTACCAAAAATGTTATTTTTATTTCAAAATTTACCAATCATAAGGAACAAGAAAGGGCTGAACCAATGGAATAAGGATATAAGGAAATTTGTCTGGCAGAATAAGAAAAATAGAATAAGTTTTAAAAACATAACAGATGAGAAAAATAGAGGGGGACTGGCAATGCCGAATTTAGAGATTTACGCAGAAGCATGTGCGTTAACATGGGCACTTGATTGGATTAAGCTAGAAAATGAAAAACAATTAAATTTGGAAGGCCGCGACCTTAGGAAGGGGTGGCACGCATATATCTGGTACGGGAAAAGAAAAATAGAAAAGGGCTTCGGAAATCATTTCACTAGGTCAGCGATAATAAAAACGTGGGAAAAATATAAGGAAAGAATCTATAACAAAACCCCATTATGGGTATCACCCCTAGAAGCCTGTCAAAGAAGAGAGCTGGGATGGATAAAGTGGCCCTGTTATAGAATTATAACAGAAAAAAAAGATCAGGAGATACACCTAAAATCCCAAGAAGTAAAGAAATTATATCCAAACATAACGTGGCTGCAATACAGACAATTAAAAGAATCTTTCATGATGGATAAAAAAATTGGCTTTATGCAAGAAGATAATATTTGGGACAAAATTATAAGATCCAGGAAAAAAACAATATCATTAATATACAAAAAATTATTGGAGTGGGACACGGAAGAAGAAAGAATAAAAGAGTGTATGGTGAAATGGGCCAGTAATATAGGGAGACCAATAAATTTGGCAGAATGGGAAACCATATGGAAAAAAAAACTAAGATATACGAAAGCGTATGACCTAAAAGAAAATTGGCTTAAATTATTTTATAAGTGGCATTTAACACCCCAGAAGTTGGGAAAATTCTATAAGAACTTAAACACCAGATGTTGGAAATGTGGGGAAACAACGGGCACATATTACCACATGTGGTGGAGCTGTAAAAAAGCTAAAAGATTTTGGAAAGAAATCCAGGAAAGATTACAACATATAATGAAGATTAAAATCCCACTTTCACCAGAAATATTCTTACTGGGAATAACAAAAGAGGAAACAGATAAGAATGCAGATAAATTACTCTTCCTGGCGACTACAGCGGCGAGAATATGTTACGCTAGATATTGGAGAAAGGAGGAGATACCAGAGGTGGATGAATGGGAGACGAAACTAATGGAGGTAAAGAATATGGACAGACTAAGCTATCTAATCCAGAAAAGCAAAGGAATAATAGAAAAAGAAACAGATTGGACAAGAATTGATGAATATTTTAAAGAGAAAGGACTTAGAAATTGAAGACGGGAGAAAGATATTTCCAAGACTCAAACGAGAAACTGAACAAATAGGAAAAAAGGAAAACAACAAAACAAGAAGGAAAGAAAAGGAAACTCTTCGCTAAAGACACCCGGAAGACAGGCCGAAGGAAGGGGGAAACCTCGATTCTTGTCTCTATTATTTTTAATGCACTTTCTACACTTTCCCTCCCCGACTTTCTATACCCTCACCTTCATCCACCCCATATTCCCCTTAATCTATCACCCAACTACTCTTCTTCCCTAGCCCCTTTTCCTTAACTCCCCCTTTACTCTTTCTGATTTTCTACACCGATCTTTCTTTTTTTAACTATCGTTCTCTTTTAATCATATGTATATGGAAAATGCGAATAAAGATTATTTAAAAATAAAATAATGCACCAATAAGGCCTTTTCGCAAACCACCATGAAAATTTTGGGGGGGGGGGGGCTGAAGCCCCCCGAGGCCCCCCCCCCCCCCCCCCCCCGGCTACATGCCTGTTTGGATGCCTATCTTAAATGATGCTGGAATCCAACCTATATTTCTGTCATTCATTCCTTTATTGTGTGTGTGATATTTTATGATTTACTTTGATGATGCATCATTGTGATGAAAAACCACATGCTGAAGCAACACGTGGGGTAGAGATGACATGGTTCAATGACCTTTCAGACAGACAGTGGAGAATGGTGTGAGAGTAATCAAGCCATTCCAAAGCATAAATCTAGAGGGCTTTCCAGATCATTTTAAATAGTAAGTGAAGATTTTACTCATATATTACAGTGTCCTGACCCCACATTTTACAGAAAGCGCTTTCATTAAGGGATACTGTATTTCAACTCTAATATTCAGTCTCTAATACTTTGTTGGAATAACATTCCATGAAACATGCCATTTCCCCCATTATAATTTAGATTCCATCCTGACGGAGTGAACATTGTGACTGTGCCCATGGCATCATTAGTGATGAAATGCACCCCTCTCAAGCTACCACTGAGTTGTGAACTATTTTGGAGGAGTGGGTCATAGCTCAGATGTCAAATGCATAGTTTGGTTGCAGAAGACCTCAATCCAAGACCTCATATCTAAATGATCCCATCTAAAATGCTGGAAATGCTGCCAGCTGCTGTAAACAGGAGATAAGAGAATGAGGCTTGAGAGCTGGATGTTGCCCATTTTTGCATCTCTGTGGGACACTTCTTTTAAAAAGAAATTAGAAGGGTTGCAATGCTTTCTAACATGAAAATGGCCGATACCACCCTCTTGGCGCCTGTGGCTTAGATGGCCGTTTTGTTATATGGGTAGCCTTTTTGCCCCCACGCCCAGTCAGAAATGGAGATGCATCTCAGTTTACTCAGAGAATGGTGTTTTATCACTAGAAAAGCCCAGTGTAATTCAGCCTCTGTAAACTATTCAGGCCCCAGAAGTTTCCGAACCAGGAAGTCTCAGATCATTTAATAGGCAAACAAATACCTAGTTTCATTTGTCCAGAAAAAAGAGCTTCATTTGTTCATAAATAGTCAGAGAATTCCTAGTTCAGAAATTTCTGAGCCCCTAAAGAAAGTTTTAAGAGTTTACGCAGATTGAAATCATCAGGCTTTTTTTTTTTACTATTAAAACAGTCATCCTCAAATTACCTTGAAATGTGTCTCCTTTTACTTTTTTGGGTTTTATTGGATTTCCCCAATTTCTGCTTCCTTTTGCCCCATTCCTGGCCATTTGCTTGCTGCTTATTTAAGCAAAAGTCCTATACAGATCTGGAAAAAATATATCACAAAAATGGGCGTGTATGTGTGAAAATGGGGGATGCTGTCCTCCAGTGTGTCATTTGCCCCATAACCCCTGTCAGTTCTCTATGACCAATGCATTCAATGCCAAATTGGAGTACTAGATTGCTCAGGTAGGTGTGCCTGCGTGTATATGTGTGTGTGTGTGTGTGTGTGTGTGTGTGTGTGTGTGTGTGTGTATGGGGTTTTTACTTTTTTGCTATATCACTAAACCATGACAACATTCATCTAGCTTAGATACCTTCTGTTCTCACATCAATGTTTTCTCTCTGGTCCATTCTTTTTCTTTTGATTCCTTTTAGTGTGCCTTTTTAAACTCCTGTCCTTCCTATATCTTTCCTTCTTAAAACCAGAAATCTGGAGAAGGCCCTCTCTCAGACTGAGGCTGCTATGACTTTGCTACATGACATGATGTTATGCTATGGATATTGGACTAGGGCTCTGGAGACCAGCGTGCAAATTCATGGAAAACTGACCTGGTGACCTTGGGCAAACCACACTCGGTCAGCCCCAGAAGAATGCAACAGCAAAGCTCCCACTGAACGAATCTTGCCAAGAAAACCCTCTGATAGGGTCACCTTAATGTTGCTATAAGTCAGGGACAAGTTGAAGGTACATAACAACAACAACAACAACAACAACAACAACAACAATAACAATGTGTCATTGCCAGCACTGAGCTGGGATGCTTGTAACTATAGCACTGATCCTTAAAACATTTTATGGTTTTCAAAGCACCGGCACCTATCAGCGTATTGACAGACATCTTGAGAAATGCAACTGACTAATATTAATAAGTTGTTGTTGTTGTTGTTATCATTTATTTATATAGCAGCATCCATGTACTGGTGCTATATAAGTAAAACAACTGAAAACAGTGACTCCTGCCAAAGGTTATAATCTCAAATATATTTGTGCACATATGCACACACACAGTGGAAAGGAAGGTATAATAAAATCCAATCCAATTTTCAAACTATCCAGATGAAATGCAAAATACCAAATAATACAATGCAAACTGACCAATACAAGTAATCACAATTTACAAGATGATAAGATGACATGAAACTTAATTTCCTAGTCTTTGGAAAATAAAGTTTCAAATTAGAGTAAGATTTGTGTGTTCCACCTTATTTTTAAAGGCAGTCCTCAAGTTACGAACAAGATAGGTTCTGTAAGTTTGTTCTTAAGTTGAATTTGTATGTAAGTTGGAATGGTACATTTTTAAGTGTAACTCCAGCCAAAAATAAGTATGCTTTAGCTTTGGATAACATAGGGAAGGGTTAATACCCCTGTGGTGTTGTTTTGCTGTCTGGGCCCCGTTCAGAAGATTTCACCTCACTTTTTGTCCCTGTCATAATTGAATTTGGAAAAGTTGGCTTGTTGTGGGAGCAAGGATTGGTGATATAGCTTCCGTTGAGACACCTTTTCCCCATGATACCTCCTCCAGGAGTGAATTTCCCTTTCTAGGGGTACATTTCTCTCACTTCCTGTTTTCTCACCCCCATTCTCAGCTGTGAGTCATTTGTAAGCCAGATGTTTGTAACTTGGGGACTGTCTGCATTGAGTACATTAAGATGCAAAGCAACATTATTATGATTCTGATGATGGTTAGCAATCATCGATTGGTTACATGTTTTTAAATACTCACTTTCTCTATACACTCTATACACAGTGGTGTCTAACTGCACTTTGTTGAGTTTGTTACATTCAACCAAGAATTGAAAAATCATATAATTTGCAAATATTTGGTTACCCTAGTTTGATCCAGAGAACTGTAAATACAATTTTCCTTGTGCAACAGGATTGCCATGTCTCTTCCTTTTCATTTTAGTCCTATATAAAGCTCACATGTGTGTTGCTGTGCAAACATACACACTCCATAGGCTAGGTATGTGAACTTTTACCTTGTCAAGCTATTGCAACGTATTTTCAAATTACAGTAATTTGATTAAAATGTTGCCTATAAGGCAAAAGGGTGAGTTAATAGAATCCATATGCAATTAAAATGCAGAACTAAATGTAATCAGACCCTGGTGACTACAGCTTTTCTGTTGATAGCCCCGTAGTTTGAAAGTTTATGTTCATGTTCGCAAATAGAACACAGTCCTATAGAAGTTCATGAATGAGATGACAATTGAATCATTAAAAAAGACACAGTTTAGTGGCAATAAGAAGTAACCAGTTTCTAGATTGAGTAGAAGTGTCTCTACCATTAGCAGCTGGTAAAGTGTGTACAACACTTTATGTGTACTGGTTGAAGAACAGCACTCAGCGCCTTCTCTCTTGTATAAACACTGAGATGAAGAGTCCTGCTGTGGAAATGCGATAGGAAATTTCTCCAGCACAGAAAAACACACATTGTTGGTATGAATTCATCGTAGAACAGTGATCTGGAGCTTACAATCCGAAGACTGTACACCAAATCACCCCAAAACGGAATTTAAAAAAAAATCAATCCTGAATTTGAAAAGGAAACAACCCAAACCATGTTTTCTCTGGATAGTTTTAAGAGTCAACATCCTGTGTTGGAGTCCTCTAATCATCACCGGCACAATTTACAATCGGAACACACAGAGAGCCAGTTCAGACCAGCTCATCTGTTGATCTTGGCAAACGTCCTCAATTCTCACTGCGTTCCAGCTGCCATTCGAGAAATGGGGACTCGGCACAGAGCCGAAGGAGGCGGGTGGGATGCAGAGTTGGTCAAGACATAAGCCTGGTTCATTTCAACAGTTAGGCATCGCTTCCCCCTCCTAATAGTATTTTCTTTTACTGCCATTTTTAGACTCACTCTTTCCTCCCCTCTCTCTCCCTCTCTCGCTCACCCTGAAATTAAATGAGGACCTCTCATGAGCCACTGCGCTCCAGGCATAAGAAACAGCAACGTCTGGCTTCCAGAAACTGTCCCGTCAAAATGTGCTTCTGATTAGGTGGCTTAATTACAGCTGTGAAAACAATGTTGATTTAGGCCTCAAGATTCCAGTGCATGTCAGCCGCTATTAGCTAGCTTTGGACTGAAGCCACCATTCGAAAACTTTGCGCTGTGAAAGTCACCCACTACTTTGACAACTTTTTATAAAGGTGGAAAGGTTGCCAGGAGCAAGACACTTATGCAAAATATTTTTCATTCTGCAAATTTCAAATGTGACACAATTGATAGAGGTGAAGTGGACAGGTCTCGTCGGGTTTCTCCCACTCCGGGCGCTCTCAGTTTTCCCACTAAGTTTCCATATTTTAATATCATATTTTTGAGAAAAAAAGTTTGACTGACATAATGCTTAATTTTAATTCCTTTAATTCAGTTTTAGTCCAAATCCAGCCTGTTGGTTTAACCACATAGTTTTATTGCATCTAAATTTTCCTGACAGTTTCATTTGCTGTCGGGAAATAAAATTGCCATTTTTGCAACATGGGAAATAATGGCTAGTTTCAAATCCAATATGTTTGAAACTTCCTTTGCCTCGAGCAGGTTAAGGCACACATACTTTACTAACTTTTTGGGCGGGCAGAGAAAGAAAGCTCATTAAATAGTTTTAATATTTGATATAAATAATGTTTTTCTCAGTAGGAAACCTTATTATTAAATTAATGTATTTACACCTGCAGAGGAGTAAATTTTAGGGCAACATCCTATTTTCGTATTAAAACTTTTTAGTCTACCTTCACCTATATTGGGCATTTGGCAAGTTAAAAACTCCTTTTGGGGAAATATTTGTGGTTTTCTGTTATTAAGATGATACTGTAAGACGGAAATGAAATGGTTCTAATTACTTCAGTGAAAGGATAGCATTAAACTATCAATGATTCCTTAGCTGATTTGAGAGTTTAATCTTCATCAAGGACGAAGGTGAGGTGGCATCTTTCCAAAGGTGTTCTGCAGACAGAAATTTTCCATAGTTAAAATGAGTGGAGCTGAGAGAAGATTGGATCAAAAGTCTTGATAAAAGCAAAGCACTGAAAGTTACTTTTAAAAAACAACAACACAATTCCTCATATGAGTTATAGAGTTCTGGAAGTAATTTGTCACCATTCCATATTTTCAGTACTGGAAATAGGTAATAAATATAATTATTTGTTTTATTCCTCATTATTTTTCAGGCTGTTTTGGTTTCTTTAAAAAGGAAAAAAAAAGTTTGAACATTAGGAAGAATTTCCTAACTGTAAGAGCTGTTCAGCAGTGGAACTCTCTGCCCCAGAGTGTGGTGAAGGCTCCTTCTTGGAGGCTTTTAAACAGAGGCTGAGTGACCATCTGTTGGGAGTGCTTTGAATGCGATTTTCCTGCTTCTCGGCAGGGGGTTGGATTGGATGGCCCAGGAGGTCTCTTCCAACTCAGTGATTCTGTAATTCTAGGCTAGCTGAAATGTCTCTCAGTTGCCTTTTCAAGATAATTTTTAAAGTTATTAGAATGTTTTACACATTTCCACCCTGGAAATTACTTTTGAAGTTTAATTTTGTTCTACTTTTATTGAAGAGAGAAGTTATAGAGGAAAACTAAAAATCAGCCTCATTGCTCAGTTTCCCATGCATTAAGATTTTTTTTGGATTCAATAATTTTCAAATTAAAACTTTTTAAACACAAAAAATAATCATATATGTGATGGTTCTGTTTTATTCAGTGTCTCTTTAGATAAAGGGATTATTGGTGAAATTTTTAGACCCTCCTGTCTGCTGTTTTTTTATTTTTTATTTTTTAGGAATCTTCCAGTTGTTTGTATTCAGTGTTTTAGCGTATCCCTTAATGTACCTCTTGGTAGACATCACTTATTATTTCCCTGCAACCAAATGCCATCATACACATTGTTAATACAATACACTGGTTGAACTGAAATCTTGCTTTAGTAATCATCCCAGGTGGTTCTTATATTTTTATAAGTATACTTTTATAACCGAGCATGGATATTTCTAGATGTTGCTGATGTTAAATTTTTCAAGTGGAGATATGCCAGTCAAAGCAGTATCCTCTGCTTTTGGAATTTAACCATCTTCACTGTGGCCACCTTTGACAAGTAGGGCAAATCCATGGACAATGTCTATCAGATTTATTTATTTAATTATTTGTTTGTTTATGGCATTTATAGCTCGCCTTTTTCAGCCCTAAGGCAACTAAAGACAGGTTACAGATTGGCAAAATTTGATGCCATACATTAATAGAAAACACAATTAAAACAATCAGCAATATAGAATGTATAAAAACCATTAAAACATGTAAACACCAATGTTGTCCTGTTAAAATCATTTTCCAATTGCATCGTCTAGCCATTCTCTGTTCATTCTTCATAGTTCCATGTTTATCTATTCCACTGTATTTCCAAATGCTTGCTCAAAGAGCCAAGTTTTTACTTTTTTCCGGAAAGTCAGGAGGGAGAGGGCTGATGCAGCTATGATTGCAAAGTTTATTGGCAAATAGTAAAAGGTAAAGCTAAAGGTTTCCCCTGACATAAAATCTAGTTGTGTCCGACTATTGGGGGGGGGGGGGGGTAGTGGTGGTGGTACTCATCTCTATTTCTAAGCCGAAGAGCCGACATTGACACCTCCAAGGTCATGTGGGCAGCATGACTGCATGGAGTGCTGTTACCTTCCCGCAGAAGCGGTACCTATTGGTCTACTCACATTTGCATGTTTTCGAACTGCTCGGTTGGCAGAAACTGGGCCTAACAGCAGAAGCTCATCCCTCTCCCAAGTTTTGGACCGCCAACGTTTCGGCCAGTAAATTTAGCTGCTCAGTGGTTTAACCAGCTTTTCCACCAGGGGCCTTATGGCAAATAGCATTTATTTATTTTTTAGAGTTTCATTTAATGCCTTCTCACAGTATTGTTGTTTCAAGAGTGGGTAACAAATCCGGCGTAAATAAACAATAAGATCAACAAAACCATACAGCAAAAGATTAAAAACAGCAGGTACGGTGGTGGCACAAAAATATATTAGCAGATAAAATCAAGAAGTCTTGGTGAGTAAGGTGGTCCGCTTGGCAGAAGTACGTGCCATGTAAGGCTATCCCCAAAACAGGGCTCTACCAGCAATAAAGCTCTGTTACCAGTTCACCATTTGTCTAGCCTCACAACATGGTATCTTGTCGGGAGACTTCTCCAAAGAACCTCAGTTCATGGATGGATACGTATATAAGCCTAAGATTTTCCAGGTGTCCATACAAAACTTTAAAATTGTTTCTAGGAGCAGACCGTGGACTAGTGAAGTTCTTTAAGCACTGGAATGCCAGGTGTTTCTCATAGTTTTATAAGTATACATTTCTTCCACTTTGAGCTTGAATATTTCTTGATCTTAAAATTTTTCAACGATGTCTAATGTTCCCTTTAGCTGGTCCCAGTTAGCAGTCCACTTGCAGAGTTTGTGCCATTGCTGGAACAGTAGCCTGAACTGCTGAGAATTGTTTTATGCCATGGGCAATCTTTAGATCTCCAAAATCAAAGCTAAATCTATATTCCCACCTAATAATAATAATAATAATAATAATAATAATAATAATAATAATTTTTATTTATACCCCGCCACCATCTTCCCAAAGGGGACTCGGGGTGGCTAACATGAGGCCAAGCCCAGAATTACAGTACAGCAAAATTAAATAAAATACAACAGCAAATAATAACATCAAAATAAGATACATAAAATAACAGAAAATGAAATAAACAAATGCAAAATAACGTGATGAAGAAATAAAATAAAAGCACGATGGGTGGACCAAATGCACAGAATAAGATTGATAAAACCCTGGGTGAGATAAGTAAATGGAGAAGTATGTGTCAGTGGGGGAGCTCAGAAGGGGTGACCAATGGGATTTAGCCTTCATTAAAGACAAAGAAAAGTGCGTCATGAGGACAGAACTATAGTTGGGACGGACATAATACGGGGATATGTGTTCACTCGTCAAAGGCTCTGAACTGTATAAGAGAGCACTACTGAAGTCCCTTTCCGTGAGCAAAATGCATAAACTGAGCTTGCCCTGCTCAGTTCGCGGTAAAATCCATCATAATGCAATGCAATGTAATCGTATTTGTGGTTTTCCATAAAACAGTTCCACCAGTAAATTTCCTTTAAGTTCAGCACTTTACGTCGGCCCTCTTATTGTCTACCTCAACACTTTAGATGACAGTTTTGATGTTGCTTACAATTGTGTTTGTTTTTATATTTTATCTGATGTTTTTAGTCAGTTATGTGTTACTTGTAATTTTGGGTTGTCCCTTGTAAGTTGCCTCGAATCTCCTAGGGGAGATGGTTGGCGAGGTATAATAATAATAATAATAATAATAATAATAATAATAATTATTATTATTATTATATGGATCCTACACAGTGTCACTGTATTATTTTGTCAACAGCCTGTCAGCAGCTGCCACACAAATGCAAAACAACTATTCTTCAGGAATTGTGGTGTTTAGTGGATTGCCACATTCCTAGCTGTAGCTGAATCTTATCTTATTGCATCCTTATTGTTTGCAGCAATTTTCTAGCTAATTTGCAAAAATAAAATGGCATAAAAAAGCAGAAGAATGTCACTGTGCCTCTACATGTTGACTGCAATAGTAGGACAATTAACAACCACGCAGCACTTACTTAGCTTTCCTCTATCCTTTGCTTTCTCTATTATATCCTCTTTTTTCCAGTCCGCCTTCATTCCATTTGTCTGCGAGTGACAGTGTCTGACACATCACTATACAAAACCCCAACAATACGGCCTATACTGCAGTAGGAATAAAAGGCTCATAAGAGGTGGGAAAAGCCGCTCTGTGTTGAAAACTAGATCAGGCTGTTTAACCTCAAGTAGAAAGTTTTCTAAAAGAATAGAGCTAAGAACATAATTGAACTGGCTTTGCAGAAGAAAAGAACTATTCTGTACAAAGGTAGATAAATTTACTTCTTTCCAGAGTCAAGGACTTTTACTTAGGTATTTCCTCCCCCTTTTTGAAGACGCTATTTCAAGATAGAGGGATAGAAGCATCCATTATTCGGTGCTAAACTGTGGGTTAAACACAAAAGGAAGGCAGATTTGTTCTGGGGTTATGAATCAACTGAGACGTTTTGGAAAGGATTAAAGAATAGTTAAGCTGTTGAAAGACTCTGGTTCATATACTCAGATGACACCTGAATTGAGGGAATCCAAATGGCCTATTCATGTTAACACTACTTTGACTTTTTCCTCCTTTTTCTACGTCTCAATGAAGTAAGAATGTACAAAACATAGCCAACGTACTCCCCATTTCATCCAAACTTGTTTCTGGGTTATAACAGTAAGATATACAGGTGTGTGATGGCGTCATGTTGTCATGCATTGCAACATTTCAAACTTTCTCTATAGTTCACCTATACCATTGAAGAAGGGGGAAAGTCAGATGAGTATTGTCACTTCTGGACTATAGAGTAAGGGTGCGCATTTAGACCTATACTCAGGTGAAGTTCCAGGTAAATGGATGTTCATGGACATGCATGCAGGCCCTTCAAACTAAGTAAGGTTTTAGTTAATCTGATGGTTACATAATGTTTAGAACTACTTTATCCTATGAATACATCCACCTTGTAGAAATGATGCAGTTTGACACCACTTTAACAGCCATGGCTCAGTGCTATGGAATCATGGGAGTTTTAATTTTGCAAGGTCTTTAGCCTTCTCTTACAGAGTGCCAGTGCCTCACCAAACTATACATCACGTGTTTCCATTTCATTGAGCCATGGCTTTTAAAGTGGTGCCAAACTGCATTGATTTTATAGTGTTGACACATCCTATAATAAAGCCTTGCCATTGTTATGGAGCACATCTACACTGACAATTAGTTTGATGTGACACTGTCGGAGAAGGAAACACTTTTAGTGTGTGGATGATGAGATGGGAAATCCTGGAAATGGTTTGAGGCCTGGATGATGCCTATACACACTGTAGAAGCTGGTCTAAGATCAGTTTCAGAGTTTTCAGTATCCACAGCTTGACAGCTGCTATTAATGCATTTTTAAAAAAATGCCCTGTTCATGTGTGGTGTGGTTTGCACTAAAGTCATTAATGACTTGATTTCTGAGTATTCTCTGACTTTGGATATCTGTTTTCAAATCCTAAATACACATTGCACCATATGCGCATTGCACTATCAAGCTGCCTTCAAACTGCATTAAATGGTCAGAGTAGATGTGCCCTCAGATGTTACAGGCACCAGCCTGTAACACCAGCCTGCTTCAAACTGCTTCAAACTGCATTAAATGGTCAGAGTAGATGCGCCCTCAGATGTTACAGGCACCAGTCCATTTTCTTGATATGATCAGGCCTTCTGTGAGCATCTTCATTTCTCTTGTGGCATTTTTATTTCTCTCTCTCTCACACACACACATACAAACACAATTTATTGTTGAAGGTTTTCATGGCCGGTATCACTGGGTTGTTGTGAATTATTCGGGCTGTATGGCCATGTTACAGAAGCATTCTCTCCTGATGTTTTGCCTGCATCTATGGCATGCACCCTCAGCGGTTGTTGTTGTTTATTTGTTTAGTTGCTTCTGGCTCTTTGTGACCTCATGGACCAGCCCATACCAGAGCTCCCTGTCGGCCGTCACCACCCCCCCAGCTCCTTCAAAGTCAAGCCAGTCACTTCAAGGATAACATCATCCATCTTGTCCTTGGTCAGCCCCTCTGCCTTTCCCCTTCCATTTTCCCCAGCATCATTGTCTTCTCTAAGCTTTCCTGTCTTCTGATGATGTGGCCAAAGTACTTCCCTCCAATGAGCAGTTGGGCTTTTTTTTTTTTTTTTAGAGATTGTGATGATCTATTGGAAACTCTTTATTATTATTATTCCGATGTCCCCAATCCATTTCAAGGGACAAGAGAGCTTGGAGCTGCATCACTCTTCTCTATGCCTTTTGAGGGCCTATTGTTAATTAAACTATTAATTACTGCAAATTTCCCAAATCTTGATCAAAGCTACAACATAGGAATTGAAATGACTGCTTTCTGGAATCTTCACCCATTTCAGATCTCAGATTGACCTTTAATTCCCAAGTAGCAATATGGAATTCACTTTCAGTACCTGTTGGTTGCTTCATGACTTTCTTCATGTTTCTTTTCCCATGTTGTGTTTTTCTTTGTTTAAAGAAAACACCAAAAGAAAAACCCCTCTAGGCTATCCAGGAGTTTAAAGGCAGCATGAAGGAGATGCCATAGCTGAGCTGGAAAGTTTATTCTGTTGCTGAAACATTTCTGTAGTCAGGGAGGAAAGTTTTTGGCTTCTGCAGCATGTATTGGAAGAGTCTACTGTGCACTTTTATATAGAAAAACATACTTTGTGTTCCTTGAGTCATTTTTAATTCTGGAAATCCATGTGGAATAATATAAAATATTTGGAAAGAGGTGTGTGGGTGTGACACAGAAGACAGGAAGTTCAAGGGGTGTAAAAGTTGAGCATTATTATTAGCCAATACTTTTGTCTTTTTGCTAAAGCAAATACAGAGGATAACATTGGCAGTGATATCTTAATGTTTATTTTGTTGAGCATGTACATGTGGATTGTGTGTTTCCATTTCCTAATTCAGCATAACATTCATTTGAAAGAATATTTGAAAAATTATACTCTTAAGTGCAATCCAGATATATATGGCAAACCTATTTTAAAGTATCTGGAAGATTCTTTAGGTTTGAACAACTTGAAAGTGAGGGATACCTGTTCCTTAGTGGATCAAATACAGGCATAATCTGCTTTTAAACAACTAATTCTTGGATGTTATGCTGTTTTTACAGATCTAAATTATAGCCACGTCCCACACTTTTGACCCCCTTTCTGCAATTTTGACTACTACTGCTGCTGCTTTTTGGCATGCTGCTCCTCTCAGTTGATTCATCTTCATCTAATGTTTAGTCTTAAATACAAGGTTAAAAATCCTGGTTTCCACTTTTCAACTGATTCAATTTTCTGACAGTGGTCCAATCTCTAACCTGTCAGATATGCAGGGGTTTCTGTTGGAGTGGGGAAGGGATGCTTTGGATATGAAAAAAAAAATTACATGGTTGGATGTGTTACAAAATGGTTTTCTCCAGCTCCAATCCAGTCCAGTCTCCTCCTAGATACAGCCAGAATCATGATTTCCACAACTTTCTTTCACTAAACCGAGCCTTGGAAAGAATATTCAGTGATAGCCTCAAGTGATAAGGATAATCTCAAGGAAGCTACAGATGACGCTAGCACCATGTTCCCCCTGATCTTGACGTTCCCTCCCAGCTGATACAAGGTACTTGAGACAGGACATAGGTAGGAAGCCAATCTTTGAGTGCACCTACACTGTAGAATTAATGCAGCTTAGCACTACTTTAAGTGCCATGGCTAAAGAATCATAGTTTGTTGAGGCACCAGCCCCTCTTTAGGGCAAAGGAGGCCTAAAACTCCCTTGGTTCCATAGCATTGAGCTATGGCAGTTAGTGGTGTTAAAATGAATTAATTCTACAGTGTGGGTATACCCTTGAAGCAGTCCAAATTTCAATGCAGGTAAAACAACAACACAGCAGTGCCCAGACAAAGGATGAATTGGAGTCCTGAAATCAGTCTGGGGACATAATATAAAAAGTGTATTTTGGTAAAAGGGAGGAATCTATTTTGGCTAAAAAGCTTTCTCTATCCCCCCCTCCCCCGCCCAATCTTTCTCTCTATATATATATCTTAATCCCTCAAGTGTAATCTTTCGTTCTTTACAAAGATCAAAAACAATTTCTAGTTCTTCAGAAATTGATCCAAGAATTTCTCTCTGATCAAATTTGATAATTTGTCCAATTTGATCATTACAAAGAGTTTAATAATCCATTCCAGTTTTTTTTATGGAGAACTGTGGTTTCTATTTTTGAGCAGAGAACATCCTTCTAACTATATGATGAATGAATATTTTATTTCAGTCAATGACCAACATTGCTATATCATGTAATGAATCACCCTGAACGTCATGCTGTTAAACTCTTCATTAGAAATCCCGAACAATAACAACCACATCTGGTTTCAATTGCATCCTTATTTTAAGAATATTTTCCATTGTCTATCTCTTAATGGCATCCCCAAGGGCAGTTGTCTGCATACTGTATAATAATGTAGAGACCAGGTTGTTGTAGGTTTTTCGGGCTGTATGGCCATGTTCTAGAAGTATTCTCTCCTGACGTTTCACCTGCATCTATGGCAGGCATCCTCAGAGGTTGTGGCTAAAACATATAAATCAGTCAAGTTTCTCAAGTTTTATTCGATGCTTAGACCCTCAGTATAAATCAGTCAAACATCATAAATAACACAATGAACAGTTAAAATATGTATAAAAATATAGCTCTTCAATAAGTTAGGGTAATTGTTGTCAACATCGTCAGATGAGGTGGAATCGATGGTAAACTATTCTTGTTCCTCTCCATAGGCTAATGTACAAAAGTAGGTTTTTAATTGTTTCTTGAAGGAGAGGAGTAAAGGAACTATTCTAATTTCTTTAGGGATGGAAGTCCAGAGGGAAAGAGAGACCACAGAGAAGGCTCCCCCTCTCGTTCCCACCAGCCGCGCTTGGGACGGGGGTGGAACCGAGAGGAGGGCCCCCTCTGCTAATCACAGTGTCCGAGCAGGTTTGTAGGCAGGGATGCAGTTTGTCAAATAGTCTCCGCCCTGAACTGTTTAGGGCTTTACAGGTAATGACCAACACTTTGGACTTAGCCCCGAAGCAGATCAGCAACCAGCGGAGTTGCTGTAACATGGGTGTTGTTCATTCCCTGTATGGCACTCTAGTTAGTAATTTGGCTGCCAATCTCTGAACCAGTTGAAGTTTCCGAACTATCTTCAAAGGCAGCACCACGTAGAGAGCATTGCAGTATTCCAGGTGGGATATAACTAATGCGTGGACAACCATGGCCAGATCTGTGTCTCAAGATACAGGCGCAGCTGGCGCACAAGTTTTAATTGTGCAAAGGCGCTCCTGGCCACCACCAAAACCTAGGGTTCCAAGGTCAAAGATGAGTCCAGGAGCACACCTAGACTGCAAACCTGTGTCTTCAAGGAGAGTGTGACCCCATCCAACACAGGCTGTAATCCCACACCCTGATCTGCCTTCTGACTGATCAGGAGTACCTCTGTCTTGTCTGGATTTAATTTCAACTTGTTAGCCCTCATCCAGTCCATTATTGATGGCATGCACTGGTTCAGGACCAGGATAGCTTCCTCGGCTTTAGGTGGAAAAGAGTAATAAAGTTGTGTGTCATCAGCATAAATTTGACACCGGACTCCAAAAGTCCTCCGGATGCATACCTTGTTTGGAAAGAGAATCAGTACCTGTAGTTTTACAGAATATTTAGGGAGCACATACCTTTTCCAAAAATTCAAAAACCCAAAGAGTTGTGTATGTATTTTTTTTTTTACAAAGTTTGGCAATGTAGGAGTTATCTGAAGATAATCAGAGGTCATATACATCCCAGTTTCCGTAAACATCCTCTTTACGATTGATCTCATTTTTCAGGGTGCCTTGATGGAGTTTAATACACTCATTCTCTTAATATTTTGAATACACATATTAAGTTAGAAGTAATAAGTATTTTGGGTGTTTTTTTTTCAAATTTTCAAATATTTGCACACACATAATGGGTATGGGGCCCAAGTCTAAACATGAAACTCATTTATACTGTATATATTTTAATAACTTTGTTTATGGAACAAAGTTTGCATAGGAAACAAAGTTGTCACTATCTCAATTTTGAAGCATTTCCAATCTCTGGAAAAATGTTGCACCACCTGTACCAAGGTGGGTCATTAATATATATATTTAAAATGGTTATGCTGAAAATATTGATTTGTACTGGCTCAGTGACTTTCATCTTGTATGACCATTTCAGGAAAAGAGATTTTCCAGTTCCGGTGTCAATCTGTAATGGCTGTCTCTGTGTACACAATTTTTGCTGAATTATTGGGGTTTTATTTATGTGCAGTCAGAAGTATAATTGTGTATATAAATGAGGCCAAGAACAATAGAAGCTGTAACCCTAGCTCACCCACACTCATATTGTTTATAACTGATAAGCTTGATTTCTTGCCCAGTTAGCATAATTTGAAGCTTGCATGCATGTTAGACATCAACTGAAATTGAGCCTAAAGTATGACCTTTTCCCCTCCTGGTTATTCATATATCAATTAGGGTGTTTCTCCTTCTCTTTCAGCAATGTCTTTTCAAAATAAATTTGCTTTTTTCTGATAATTTCTGATTTTATAAAATGCACGAGTGATTGGTGTTGTTCTCATACTGCTCTTTGCAGTAGGAGGAGGCTGTACGAAGGTCAGTACTGCTACACCAAATTAAAACTCTGTGTGTAAAACTTTAACCAGGCTGAAAACGTATTTCAACGCAGCTAGTTTTTATGTTTGACGACCTTCTCAAGTGAGCTTGACATAGTTCGAAATGTCTAGCTACTAGATATTTCATGCAATTGTCCTTCAAATAATATCATATGGAATAAAATATTTGCATTCCTCCTTTAATCATAACCTTATCTGCCTTTCTGAATAAGCAATTTACTCAGTGTAGCACCATCTCTGATATATTACAAACAAACAAAAAGGCGTGTTAGTCTTTGAATTTAAGGTTATACGTATCCCGCTTTTGAAAAAGGGAATAAAAATGGATGAGTCACATGAGAGGATATTCAGTTTTTGAACAGCTATTTCGAAGAGCATCTGAAATCCCAGCGGGTGAGTTCTTTACAAATGCCATGTTGCAGTCACATCAAGATGTGTTATCTATGTACAACAGCAGTTTATCAAATGTACTGAATAACAACTGTTGTTCTTTCCCCCCTAGAGAGTGCTTTATACAAGGCGGCATAGTTCTAATATGAAAGACATGCTAAGTACTGCTATTTCAAGCAATGAAAGGGAATTCACTCTCTTGTGATATCAAGTACAGCTCTGTAAGAAAGATATGTTGAACATGTCTGCAACCTTCAGCCCATTCACTGTGACGGGGATGGAAATATGTGGAAGGAAATGAGGGTTTCTCCTGTGGTCCTTCACAGGTCCATTGCTCTTTTTTGCTTAAGAGAGAGGAGGAGAGGGTTGTTGTGAGTTTTCTGGGCTGTATGGCCATGTTCCAGAAGCATTCTCTCCTGATGTTACACCCATGTCTATGGCAGGCATCCTCAGATGTTGTGAGGTTTGTTGGAAACAAGGCAAGTGGGGTTTATATATCTGTGGAATGTCCAGAACTCTTGTCTGTTTGAGGCAAGTGTGAATTCTGCAATTATCACCTTGATTAGCAGCTTCATAGGTCGGCTGCTTCCTGCCTGGGGAAATCCTTTGTTGGGAGGTGATTAACTGGACCTGATTGTTTCTTGTCTGGAATTCCCCTGTTTTTGTGTGTTGTTCTTTATTTGCTGTCCCGATTTTAGAATTTTTTAAATGCTGGTAGCCAGATTTTTTTCATTTCCATGGTTTCCTCTTTGTGTTGAAATTGTCCACATGCTTGTGAATTTCAGTGGCATCTCTCTGTACTCTGACATGATGGTTGTCAGAGTTGTCCAGCATTTCTGTGCCCTCAAAGAATACGCTGTGCCCAGGTTGGTTCATTAGGTGCTCTGGCTATGGCTGACTTCTCTGGTTGAGTTAGTCTGCAGTGCCTTTCATGTTCCTTGATTCTTGTTTGTGTGCTGCATTTGATGGTCCCTATGTCTACTTGACTACAGCTGCAAGGTATATGGTAGATTCCTGCAGAGGTGAGAGGATCCCTCTTGTCCTTTGCTGAACGTTGCATTTGTTGGATTTTCTTAGTAGGTCTATAGTTTGTTTGTTGTGTTTTTTTTTTCATCAGCCTCCCTATCCGGTCAGTGGTCCCCTTGATGTATGGTAAGAATACTTTTCCTCTGAGTGGATCTTTGTCTTTACTCTTGTGGCTTGTTCTTGGTCTTGCAGCTCTTCTGATGTCTGTGGTCTGATGTCTCACCCTAGAGGAGGTGAGGTTCACAGATTCTTTTTGCATGGTCTGCCAGGACTTTAATTGTGCTTCTTTTTTACTTAGGTGATGGCTGGAGTGGAGGACATGTTACTTTTTGTTCCCCTCCTCACAAAGCCTTTCAGTGGGGTAACCTCAGATACGTAAGGAGGAAGAAATAGATAAGCTCCCACTGTGATTGACCAGGTTAGAGCCAACAGGAATGATAATGATTATTTGGCTCTTAGTCCCTTATGTTTCTTCTCAAGACTATCCCGGAGAATTTTTAAAATCACCTTATTCCCATTGAAAACTATTTTTTTAACATTTGTAAAAGATTTCTAAAAATCTTGATCTGCAAACTTCAGCGTAATACTTTATCACGCTATGACGAGTGCTCTTTTTATATGCCCTCAATTAGTTTCCAACTTATGGTGACCATAAAGCAAATTTATCACAAGGTTTTCTTGGCAAGATTTTTTCCCCAGAAAGACTTTTGCCTTTGCCTTCCTCCGAGGCTGAGAGAGTCTGAGTTGCCCAAGGTCACCCAGTGACTTCTGGTGGCTGAGTGTAGACCCAAATCATAATCTCCAGAATCATAGTCCAATTCTCAAACCACTACACAAGTGGTTCTCAACCTGTGGATCACCAGTTGCCTTGGCCTTAGAATCATGGAATCATAGAGTTGAAAGAGACCTCGTGGGCCATCCAGTCCAACCCCCTGCCAAGAAGCAGGAAAATGGCCTTCAACTCCCAGAAATCCTAACAACTGGTAAACTGTCTGGGATTTCTGGAAGTTGTAGACCAAAACACCGGGGACGCACGGGTTGTGAACCACTTCACCACACCATGTTGGCTCTCTACAAATGTGCAATATCTTTTGTTTGTAGTTGCCATATCATGTGGATATGGAGCCCCCAGTGATGCAGTAGTTTAAACACTTATGCCGGCAGGACTGAAGACTGACAGGTGAGAGGTTCGAATCCGGGGAGAGCACAGATGAGCTTCTTCTGTCAGCTTCAGCTCCCCATGCGGGGACATGAGAGGAGCCTCCCACAAGGATGGTAAAACATCAAAACATCCGGGCGTCCCCTGGGCAACATCCTTGCAGACGGCCAATTCTTTCACACCAGAAGCGACTTGCGGTTTCTCAAGTCACTCCTGACATGAAAAAATGGGGATATATCCACTTTCATCTATTACACACTTTGGCTTTCATGCAGCAAGGTGACATGTTTGTCGTAGGATCCTAATAAAAATAGTAATCTTCAGTTAAAATAGGTGTTGTCTGAACAACCAGATTTCAGATCTCTTCCTTTTGCCTTAAAAGATTTATGATCCATTTCCTTCCTTTGATACACTCATTTAGGAATACTTACTTTTGAGAGAAAAAAAGACCCTTAAAATACTATCTCCTGTTTGATGGAGTATGTAATAGAGTTAATCATCTAAATGTCTAATGATTTTCCTAGTGTAAGAATGCTGAATCATAAAGACACTTTAATTGCGCCTAGCCCTTTTTTCTCTGTATCATAAAACGTTCCTATTGGAGATAATGACTTTGACACTGTCTTTTTTTCTGTCTGCATTTCTATTGCTAATGTAGTATATTTTCAGCAAAGATTACACTCTGTCTAGTTTTCTCAAAATTTCCAATTTCCCTGCTTTTTGGTTAAGCGTTTTTTACAATAAAGCCAGTCTCAATTAATGTGTCTGTGCTGAACCCCAGTTTAAGTAAACGGGATGACTAAATCACAGTCACACCACTTCTGAGCAAAACTGGCAAAAAGAGGGGAGGTAGTTAAGGATCTTGCTGTGCGTGAGCAGTTAGAGGGCAAGGAAGGCACCGTGCACCTTGACCACCTATTATGAAGCTTTTTGCTGCAGTGTCAAGTGAAAGCAAGTTAATTGGGTGAAGCTGTAGAGCATGTTAGGGGCATGGTAAAGGGAGGCCGTCTGACAGCTGAATGTCAGCAAAAGCTGCTCAAGTGTAGCTGAGAGACAGAGACCTGTCACAAAGTTCACGCCGGCTGCAGCGCAGTGAGGGAGCTGAGATGTGGTTCGGTCTCACTTTCTCCCTCATTGCATTCAAGCACCTTAAGATTTCACACTGGATGTGTCAACCCTTGTTCTCTAAGCTGTTTTCCCCTAACCCTTCTGAATTCAAATGATTGGACAAAAAGATGCTAATGTTTGGCAAAGTGAATGTAAATATAGTCTTTCTCCTTCGCTCTCCATCCTCCCTCCCCAGCTTCCACTTTCTGCCAGAGCTTGGATCTGCATCAGGCATGAGCATTTTTGACAAAAATTAGACTGCTGGAAGCTCAGTATATAGATACTCATCTCTGCAAAGGGGTTCTGAGTCTGGCAATTAACCATGTTGACTAATCAAGGAGTTTTATTGTTGTTGTTTGCGTAAAAAACCTTTTCCTGTACAGGGAATTCAAGAGCTAGCCGATTGCAGAGGTTGTGCAAACATGTCACTGCAGCCGCTCACAGAGTCTATTTTTAATTTCCTTGTAATTGATTCTTTCTCCTGCACCCAAACATGGTGCTCCTCCAGCATATAAAGAGAAAGTTGCAATTGAAAAAAACAAAACAAAAACAGATGCCTGTAAAACTGAATAGTAGAAAGGCTCTGGGATTGTGCTCTTGCTGGAAGTGGAAGTTTGCATGATTTAGGAACTGCTTTACTTGGCCCAAAAAAGGGCTTTGATGTTAACACAAAAGGAGTGCTTCTACTGTGTAACTGAAACCGAAAATGTAGAAAAAGAGAGGAAAAGGACATTGTCAGCCTTAATGCTGAGAATTGTTATTTGTTAGACTGAATACTGGTAAAAGAGTACATACCTGAGATGCTTCACAGTGGGCTTTTAGTAATTGTGTCACATTGCATAATGAAGACTAGCATGAGTGTTGGAATAGGATCCTGGGAGGCCAGAGTTCAAATCCCTGCTCAGACATGGAAATCCAATGGGTGACCTTAAGCAAGTTGCCCTCACTCAGCCTGAGAGCAAGGCAATGTCAATTCCACTTTGAACAATTCTTACCAAGAAAACCCCATGAAGCAGTTGCCATAAGTCAGAGTCGACTTGAAGAATCACAACAACATGATGCACAAACCTTCTGAGGATATTTGCAATATGCATGGCTATAGCAATGCTGTGTAGGACAATTTCTCTATTGACTTAACCTGACACTGATAGTATTGTGGATCTGGCTTTTGGTATGTTTGTCTACAAACTGCAAAAACCTTTAGAATGTTGAAGGCAAGAGGAAATGTGGGGTGGAGGAGCTTGTTGCAGAATAACCTGTCAGGGTTCTTCTGCAGATATCCTGTATTTTACAGCTCATAAACTTAACTTGACTTGGGTGTATGGACACTACTCATGGTAGAATATGTTTATTTTATTTATATACCTTTGTGCATGTGATGCAAGAGGACAATGCACCCTGAGAATATAGTTCACAGAAATAATAACTTCAGTGAACTTAGTGGTATTAGAAGATTTGGGCTGAAATTGTGCATCAGAGATGTAACTACAACTACAGAGCTGCAGTGTTGTCGCTATGTCTTCCGATACAATCTTACTTCAAGGCCACCTTGGAAGCCAAGCGGCACCACCTTCACAGGGATTTCAGAGGTTCCAGGGAGTGGGACAGTGGGTGAAGAAATGTCCATCCTTTCTCCCAGTAATGAAGCACTTTCCAACAGCAAATAACTACTTGTTAACAAGTACCTTGCTGCTAGAAGAGAAGTAGATGTTAATTCACTCACCAAGCTACTCCAGTGCTTGGAGGTCCCTATGTTGGTGGTAGTGTCTTGGTTCTAAGGTAGGTTGTGGGGCCTGGTAAAAGCCCTTTTCCAAGCTAGATATTGTTCCAAAACAAAGAAGTATGCTGGGACTTGTAGTTCTGAAACACCATCTCAGATTTTTTTTAAAGAACATACCTAATAATGTAAGAACTACAAATTCCTGACCAGAGAAGCCTGGAAAAAAGTACCTTGTCAGTAAATACAGTTACTTCAATGAAAGTTTATTTATGTTCCAGAGACGTAACTCTTTTTGAAATAATTGTCCAACTCGTTTTGAAATAACTGCCCCAACTTGTTCACAGTTATTGTCATTTTAGCTGTTGTTGCCACACATGATCTGAAGGGTGCCAGTTTGATAGTGGGTCAAATAGGGATGCTACAAGATAAGTAGAGCAATGAATCTGTTGCGTGGTTTAGTCCAATTTCAAAGGTTCTGGAAAAGAAACATACAGTCAGGGCCCTGGATGGCTACTTAAAGTTCAGGTTAAAGTAAAACATGGATTTACTATCCCACTGACATTCCACTAGCATGGATTTTATCTCTACTGAAGGAATAATATGATGAACTGTACAGGGACATGCATTTAGAGTCACTGACCATGTTCTTTTGCTTTTCTCGAATTTACGCTACACTTGGGTGAAAGTTGCTTTCAGTGTTAAAAAGGAGTCCATGTTCAAAACGGTCTGGATTACCAGCAGCAAAAGCTTTTCCTATTGCTGTGACCATCTGATTTCCATTCCATTTGTTGGATGTTATTCCACCCTCGCCTTCCTGTGAGGTGCAGCCTGGGCCGGAGCAATGAAAGAGACCCGATCCTGCCCCCCTCCCTTTCCCACCACTTCGGTCAAACACTGAAGCCTTTTCCTGTAACAGTCTATTGACTAGCTGCCAATCATTAAGTTTCATACTTTTTTCATGCAACTCTCCAAGGAAACCAGATTTTTCACCCCCTTTCTTGGGCTTTTGCAGTTGTTTTTCTGAAGAGGTGGCTGCATTTTGATGAAAATGAAATGTTGGACAACACTGATGTCTTTTCACCAGAATGCTAAGGCATATTAATTCGGGCAGGAAAGATCTTATAAAAAAATATTGTAAAGCGATTTCTTCTTTGCACAGCACTGTTGTCACGACTGCATGTTAGTGAGGCAAGGATTTGTTTTGTTTTTGTTTTGTAGCACAAAAATGCTCGCAGGGGTGTATTTTTTCCTCCGATATCATATGCATATACTTGGATTGTTTAAACTTTCACTTAGATGTGTAAAACCCTTAAAATCAATGGGGTTATTAAAGAATACAACAAAGTATTGTTATTGCCTGGGCTAGAAGACACTGTGTGTAACAGGGCTAACGAAAATCCAATAGCGCTGAAGATTACAAGTTCATGTTCTACTCTGTAGCTCGTCTTCACAATCCAAAACCTTTGTAGAATTGAAGTATGACTACTTTTTAAATATCTCTTTGGGGTAACCATTTGAACTTGCTTCCATATTGGTGGTTCTTAAAGGTCCATCTTTTCAGCCAAGCTACAAGACAGCTTGTGTTGTATCAAGAAATCAAAGAGGCAACATCAAAGAAAATCACTGAACTAGGTGTTAGATGCAGCCATTGATTTTTTTTCCTCCCCAGTAGCAGTAATGGGAATGGAGAAGGCGAAGCGAGGAGCTCTCAAAAAACCTGAAGCACACAGTAGCAGAATTCCAAATAATCCCTTACAGCAATTTTTACTCTGTTCCTGAGTCCCATATTTGGTACCTTAAAGAGTTCACCCAATGCATATAATGGCATGTTGATGCTAGGGGTTAAAGTAGTACTATTGTGTGTATAGTGAAGGATATTTTAAGTAAAGTTGTTTTGATAGCATTTTTAGTAGTGGCAGCATGCTCTGTGTGTCTCTCCCTGTGGGATGAAAAATATGTTTTAAATTTACAGAATTTTACTATGCATTGTTTAGGCAGCCTTGGTATTTCATTTGGAACAACCTGCTAGATTTCTAGGTATTGTTACACGGGAGTTATATTTCCAAGTAATATATCTTAAGCCATTTCTTCTGCAGTAGTTTGCGGTTCTGATGGAAAGTAGTTACAAATCCTGCTGAATATCTTCCATTGAGTATGTGATATTACCTATTCCAAACTAGGAAATAGCTAAAGATTAGGGAGAGGTAGAATTCCTCCCTCCATGTGCTTTTATTATTTATTAGATTTCATTTTTTATTACTATAATAAGCTTGTAACAGAAAGGAGCATATGCTTTTTAATACTATTTGTAGGGTTTACTTTAACCTCTAAGAAATCAGGTAGGATGTTATTGTAGTCTTTTATGCAAAAAGCTTTTCCCACTGGGTTCACATGAAAAAATTAGAAAGTATATTAATAAAAAGTATCACATTTACATATACTTGTTTTCTGAAGTTGCTGTTAATGGATGTAGTCCATAAACAAACATGGCATGCTGAAGTACTGCTGAATTTAATGGGACTTACAACCTGCTGTTGCTAACTTCTTCGACATACTAGAAATTATTTCTGCTATTTTTATTAATTGACTCAAGGCTAATGTGAATGTACTTTGTTTTCTTTGCTTCCTCTGTATTTTCTCTAGGAGTCACGCAACACTTCAAGCATCCCTGCAGCTTCAAAATCGTTACTCCAGATCAACCAGAATTACGTCCCAGATTTTTTGCCGCTGAAGGGAGAGTCGGATTATGATACTGCTTTTGGCTTGGTGCACAATAGACCCCAGTCTCAAACTTCCTTATCCTGTTCCTCCGCTCTTCATATCACTCCCAGCAGTAGCAAATGAGCAACGCAAAATGAATGCTGACTTTCATTTTTTTTATGTAAGGAATTTTCAAAAAACAGATTAAAATCCTCTTTTATTAGGAAGTTTCAGTTCAGTCTCTATGCATTTCTGTGGCTTTAATTTTGCATTATTTTCTGCCTGGAGGGGGAAAGGAGGGGGAGTTTTGTTCATACTTGCCTGTATTGTGCCCTCCCAGAGTAGTGAAGCAGTCCATTAAAAGAAAAGTTTTATTTATCATAGTAGCTCATTTTTATGTAATATATTTTTAAATGTTAAAGAATGACACATTTTGGGTAATTTTCCTCCGACTTAAAAAAAAAATCAATAAGCCATTTTAGTCTCTATCTATCAAAGTTGTTTCATACTTGTCTGTTTTAAAACAGGGCTGCAATACTTTAATAGGATTGAGAGAGCTATTTGAAATGTATGCCAATGATTCCTGTCATTTCATGGCAGCCCCGCCATGGTTCACTGAGCCCCCTCTTCTCTCTTGTCAGCTCAACTGAAGACAAGCATTTAGTTGCAAACTTTAAGCAGGTTGTGCAAAACAGAAATGATGTGACTGCTTCTCCTCCTGCACAATAATGTCACTCCTGGTCAATGTGAGAAGGTCAGGTTGCTCCTTGTAAAGCTACATGATACCACTTTGCCCATTTGAACAAGTTAAGTTAAGTGTGGAATCCGGTCCCTGCAGGCAGCGCAAACTCATCCGTTTATCAAGCCTGCCGTTTGATAAGGAAGGGGAAACAATTGCGCAAGGAAGATTTTCAGATGATATGTTTATGTACTTTTATAAGGGCAGTTCCCAGACCAGGGTTGCAGGTAATAAATTTAGTTTCCGCAGCCAGCAAGGCTTTAAAGTAATGGCTGTTTTGACCTTCAAAATAGGCTTCTTTGTGTTGTTGTTGTTGTGGGTAGGACCCAAGAGTGACGCCCATCTTTGATGCTGACAGAATTTAAAGCAAGGCCATTGCCCTGCATTTTCTGCCTTGTAGCACACAAAAGTAAAATTGTATGTCAGGCCGAGATGTCGGGGAGCTGACAAGATGCCCCAGTGACATTTCAGCTGGAAAGAGCAAGTGTCTTGCAACCAAGTGGTCAAATATCAAATAATAGGTCAAGCAGGAAGGAGCTGAGTTCTAACCACAAAGAGGTTTCTGGTAACTTACTTGACAAGCTTTTGGGCGCTTTGTGGCTTGACAAAGTGATGTTCTGTTGGGTATCGCTAGACAGACTGTTCTTTATCGCCTTCAGAAGATCAGACATTGACATTGATTAAACTCTTTAACCCTTAAAGGTTAAATCCTGGCTGTACGGTCATTGTGAGTAAAGAACAAAAGGAAAATTTGTAATATATACCATTTGTTATGGTATTAATCACCCCAACTCCCCAGTGCCATTAACATTTGATGTGTGATGTAGTTTTTGACAGCGATATTGAATGCAAAATCTATAAGTTAGATTGCTTCTCATTATGGATCAGGGATACATTAGAAAAATAACATTTTGCTTTATGGAATTTATAATGTCTTGTGCTTTGATAAGAGCGGTATTTGATTCCTTGGGTCTTGACTACTCATACTTCTCTTTGTTCTTTTGCCCTAGAAGATAAAAAATTTGCATATGTAATATACCTACCACTATAAAATCATGCAAATCTTGAGGAAAATGTACTCCAAAGCCACTCTTTAGGACTTTGAAAATTTTTCAAGTACTTTTTATTCCTAGTTTACAAAAGTGGCTGCACATGTCCAATTGCAACTGTACTCATTTAGAAATGTAAGTAGCAAAAGAAAAAGCCCCAACCCTAAAAGTGAAGTTTCTTTTCACAGCATGTTTTCTGTAGACTATTTTGGATAAAGATGCCATGTAAAGGGAATTTGTTTCTTTTTCCTAGTATTAATCCTTGCGGCCACAAAAAAAAAAAAAGAAAAATGAATATTGTACGTTAATTTCAAACATGTATCAGTTCTCTTATGCACATGTAACGGCTTGCTTTGTTTTGTGTTGTACCCCTTTTAAAAATAATACATACAAGCAAGATGTCTAGTTTGATCAATATCATTGGTAAGAATTTTATCATATGGCCAGAATTTTATTTGTGCATATAGTTTGCGTATACCAAAAACATGATGATACTCCAGAAAATAATGTCCAAATGCTCACCCGAGGGAAGGATATTAGAGGCAAACATAATGAGAATTATGCCACATAATGTGAAGATGGGAAAGCTTGGAGAAGATAATGATGCTGGGGGAAATGGAAGGAAAAACGAAGAGGGGCTGACTAAGGACAAGATGGATGGATGTTATCCTTGAAGTGACTGGCTTGACCCTAAAGGAACTGGGGGTGGCCACGGCTGACAGGAAGCTCTGGCGTGGGCTGGTCCAAGAGGTCATGAATAGTCGGAACGACTGAAGGAATAAACAACAATAACAAATAAGCCAGATGTCTAGTTTGTTATCCTTGAAGTGACTGGCTTGACCTTGAAGGAGCTGGGGGTGGCCACGGCCAACAGGGAGCTCTGGCGTGGGCTTGTCCATGAAGTCATGAAGAGTCGGAGGCGATTGAACGAATAAACAATAAATAAGCCAGATGTCTAGTTTGATCAATATCATTGGTGAGAATTTATCATATGGCCAGAATTTTGTCTGTGCATATAGTTTGCATATACCAAAACCATGATAAAGGTCAATTGTAAAATCTACATGCTATCAGTAAACCACTTACTTTCTAATCAATGTCACAATGGCTTTAGCATTTTTGTCTTCAGAAAAACAGAGTGATTCAGTCTTATATTGTGAAAGAACTACAAGTCGGTTGTGAAACAGGTGCGTTGGACTCACCTTTTGTTAATCATGAGGTTCAATATTTTATACAAAAAAGAAAAAGTCAGGTGTGAATTCTCTGGAAAGATTAGATAGAAACCGAGGACCCTGAAGGAGACATTGGCTATGCTTTGTTAAAGCTTTATCGTGGAGAAGGTACTAGAGCAGCCATCATGGATCATTATATTACTCTATTTGCCAAGGAAATAGAATATTGTCAGGGTCGAGCTCATCCAATAGTCCTACTCTGTGGTTTTCTCAGCAGTGTTTTTTTAACCAAATTATGGATGAGTGAATATAGTTTGGGAGTCTTGTCTTCCTTGCTGACACTGGATATGCATGTGAAATACATCTACAGTGAGTGAATCTAGTATATGCCTTCAGTCTTTTTGTGGTATTATCTTGCTCGTGCACATTTGAATTAGAATTTACTCTGTTTTGACTTTTTCGGTGACAGGCCTTACTAGCTAGATAACCACAGTTTAATTATTGGTCTAACATATCATGAGTCAATGTGTCATTTATTGCAATTCATGTAAGGGTATGGCAACGATTAACATTTATGCAGTTATCCACAGTTTTCTAATCATGTGATTAGTAATCACTCCTAATAATTGATCCAAAAACAAATATGAGAGGATACAACGGATAGTAACCTCACAAATAAATGTATAGGCAGTTCCCAAGTTATGAAAAGGATAGGGTATATTTCTCTCATATCCTGTTGTCTCACTCCCATTTGTAACTACAGGCAGGTCCCCGAGTTACAAACATCTGACTTACAAACAATGGATAGTTAAGAAAAGGTTTTTTTATTTGTTTATTTATTTATTGTGTCAGAAGCAAGTTGAGAATACAGTTATAATGTATAAGAAAACCACAAACAAAGTTAAAAACTTGGCATTATGCTAAATTTCCACTTGGAGTGCCACTGGTGTCACTGTAAGAACATCCTGCATTACGCATGTCGCGGACTCAGACTGCATAGTAAGTGGGCTATGGTTTGCTCTTCTCCACACTCGCATGTCGTGGACTCCACTTTGAAGCCCCATTTCTTAAGATTGGCTCTGCATCTCGTGGTGCCAGAGAACAGTCTGTTCAGCACCTTAGGAGAGAGTTTCTTATCCGGTATCAGCTACTGATTGAGGTTCTTGGGTTTTGCCTGCCACTTTTGGACTCTTGCTTGCTGAGGTGTTCCTATGAATATCTCTGTAGATCTCAGGGATGCGACAGCAGGAAGTGAGAGAAATCTACCCTTCACAAGGGAAATTCACTCCTGGAAAAGTTATGATGGAGAAAACGTGTCTCCACTGAAGCTGTATCACCAATCTTTGTTACCACAGCAAGCCAAATGTTTCAAAATCCAATTTTCACAAGGACAGAAAGTGAGGTGAAATCTTCTAAACAGGGGCACAGGCAGCAAAACAAACACCACAGGGGCCTTAACCCTTCACTATTCTATTTTATGTTTAGAGTTACACTTAGCTGTTCCAACTTATATAAAAATTCAACTTAAGAACAAACCTACAGAAGCGATCTTGTTTGTAACTTGGGGACTGCCTGCATTTGCTTAATTTCCTCAAAATCAAGCACACTCAAAAGTTTTAAATTGCCACCCTCTGGAAATTAGTACTTTCTATTAATGTTCTTAAGCATTTCACATATTTTTTTAATTGTAGATTTAGACTAACACAAAACAATAACAACAATAAAATTGAGAATATTTTAAAATAGTAAATACTTAATAAGACTCCAGATAATCAGATACTTGTTGTTTTGGGCATGAGTCTGTGATGACTAGACGGCGTATATGCCAGACATCAGGAACTGTTTTAGACCTAGCTGGCTTCTTTGCCACTTTCAATGGATATGTGCATAAGTCCGTTATTATGACAAGTCGTGGGTGTTTAAACCACATGGACCTTTTCAATTGGATACAAACTTAACTTTTGCTGTTTTGCAGCAGATGGAAAATCTAGGCTTAGTGCAAAGTGTCCCATAAACTTGCTAGGAAAATCCCTTAAGATTGTGGGTGCTAGAATCATGTCTCTGTTTTGTCTTGTAACTGTTATTAAGCCCTTTAAACATCCCCAAGCCCCTCACCTTATATGAGGTTAAAACACAGCATATCTATGACATTGCCCATTTCTTGAGATGATGCAGACGTTCAAACATTTTCGAGCTTTAGCTCCTAGTATTCATCACTACTGACTAGATTGACTGGGGCTGCTGGGAGATATAGTTCAACATTACGGTGATGGTCAAATTCCCACTTGATTTATAGGAATTCATCTTGACTATTTTTGTGTGTTCTTTGGAATAATGTTATTAAACTAGTGAATTAAGCTATGTTGTTATGAGTTGCTTTTGTATAGTGCAACTAGTTTTAACATAGAGCGCCTTGGTGGGTGCAGAAGATTAAACCACTGAGCTGCTGAACTTGCTGACCAAAAGGTTGGCGGTTTGAATCCTGGGAGTGGGTGAGCTCCCACTGTTAGCCCCAGCTTCTGCCAACCTAGCAGTTCAAAAACATGTAAATGTGAGCTTCTACAGGAAGATAACGGCACTCCATACAGTCATGCTGGCCACATGATCTTGGAGGTGTCTATGGACAATGCTGGCTCTTCGACTTTGAAATGGAGATGAGCACCACTCCCCAGAGTCAGACATGAGTACACTTAATGTCAGGAGAAACTGTTACCTTTAGCTTTAACATTTACGGGCCAAGAACAATGGATTTCTAAGTTCTTAGCAATTAGATTCACAGAGAGGAGAAAAAATTATTGCATTGGTAGAAATCTTACCATGGATACTGATAAAAACTCTGTATTCTCAGTGTTAGTAATTATCTGGTGAACACAGGTTGTGATGGCATTATCAGCACAATTTCTTACCCATCTCTCTGTAAAATATCATACAAAACCAATACACAATCAGTACATATTTTGATAACATAAGCGTTCATAGAGTGAGAGCGCAACACCCATGATCCCACAGCATTGAGCCATGGCAGTTAAAGTAGAGTCCAATTGCATTCATTCCATAGTGGTTCTCAACCTGTGGGTTCCCAGATATTTTGACCTACAACTTCCAGAAATCCCAGCCAGTTTTCCAGCTGTTAGGATTTCTGAGAGTTGAAGGCCAAAACATCTGGGAAGCCACAGGTTGAGAGCCACTGGTGTAGATATATCCTAAGTGTGCTTCCTCAAAATGTTTATGGTCCCAACTTTATTCTCTCATTTAGTCTGTAGAGTGCTAATCTAGATCCCCTTTACATACTGATTTTCTACATCAATATGGCTTTGTTTTTGAATTCAATACAAACTTTAATATTCTTAATTTAAACATCTGGATAAGTGTGCTGGAAGCATCTGGTCTTCACTGCTATCTTAACCATAAAGAGCAGCTAATGAAGCTCCTTTGGCAGGTCATTCCATAATCTGGGGGTGGCAAATAAAAATGTCTCCAGAGTAAAAGGTGTTACTCAGTGCCCCAGAGAACCTGAGTGTATGGATTATATATGAGGAGATCCTGTTGGTAACTGGAACCCAAAGCATATCTGATGACTAATGCCCAAAAAGAATAGTCTGGTTGGGTTTATTTATATGATCCTAGATCCAAAGTACTCATGAGCATAAACTCAGTTCATGAGACATACCACCAGGAAATGGGAGGCAATTTGCACTCCTCCCCATTATATGATCTGGAAGAAAATAACATGCTCAAAGAGCACGGGAAGTGGACTGGGGTACAGTGGAAATTGCCTCCTTTCCCCACATTTCCCCAGTAGGAATTCCTTG